>NC_056743.1:305064585-305262085 GCF_019279795.1 Protopterus annectens
GGCTTAAACAAAAATAACTCAATTACTAGTGTATTGAAAAGGAGAGCTAGTATGCATTCATTACACCTTTTTTGATGGGTTTGTTTTCCCTTTGTAATGCTTAGATTTTTCTGAATTTTTTCAATGTTTTTATTTTTTACTTTTATTTATTACTGAATTTTTTATGGACTTCTACACTGGTTGACAGGGATTGGTGGACTCGTTAGCGATGTGTTATATTCAGCTGTTGCTTTGAGTATAAAATGAACCGGAAGTTATGCACGTGTAATTCTGATGATGTCAAACATTGATGAAAGTGCTTAACCCTATGCTTTTTTATTTGACTAGTTGTCATTAAAGTATTTTTATTGAGTTTGACATTTTCATGTTGGAAATTTTAAAAATAATAAAAATGTCCAATCAGTCAGAACCACTCAAAAATAAATTAAAGGTTATGCTGCTAAATGCTAGGAATTTAAATCAGAAACTGCACTATCTTCTCTAGTAGCACTCCTCTCCCTGGAAGATGTTGACATCTGTGCAGTCACAGAAAATTGGTTCAGGGCCACAGAGAGTACCCCTACCTTTCAAAGCTACAATACTTTCCACATTTTCTGACCGCAAAATGAATGTGTGAGGACCATAGAAGGAGGAGCTATCTTCATCAAAGATGACTATGCCTCTTGACTGTTTAGACAGGTAAACTTCATGGAGTTACTCCAAGTTCAACTAACTGTGGGTAAGACAGTCAGTTTTAGCTATAGGCCCCCTTCAATGAGCCAAGATACCCACTCTGCTTATTTGGACCTACTTGAGTCAATCAAATTGCAACCAAACACTCTAGTCATGGGTGATTTTAACTATCCTGCCATTGACTGGGAAATTTACACATGTACCAACATGCTTGTACAAAGATTCCTGGACTTTGTTAATACTAATGCCCTGGAACATATAGTATGCAACCCCCAAAAGGGGTTCAAATATTCTGGACCATGGCCTCACCAACATGGGTGACCATTGCACCAGCACAAGTATAGGACCATGGTCAAATCTGATCACAAATCAGTCACATTTGAAGTAGCTATAACACCTGAACCCCTCTCAGGTGAAATCAGGCTAAAAAATTGCAACAAAGATAATTATATTCTCCTAAGGGATGGCATAAATTTCCAAGCTCCTGCTCCCACAGATGGCACTGGCAACTATACTAAAGTATACACAAATGCCCTGTTCAAACACTTACACAAATGACTTCACACCGCTGTATCTGACAAGCCCCCGTGGTAGGCACTCTAGCATTAATAAGTTATATAACAAGAGGAAGAAGTTGCTGTCTAAGAATAAAAGTGAGAGGTCCTAGCACTGGAAGAACACCCTCTACTTGAACAAACAAGACAACTTGTAAAATCCTGTAAGGGCAACTTCAAAACAATTTAGCAGCCATAGCTAAGGAAAACCATAAGGCATTCTTCAGCTATATCTGTAACCTAAAAGGTAGGACCCAGACATGTGCTGAATTAGCTGTGGATGGCATCACACACACTGATCCTGTAAGAATAACTAACCTATTAACCATCAGGTTTGGCAAAAAGTTCACCCACATCCCCTCCAAACATTCCACAAAGCATTCCCCCTACATTTCCCTTACCTTGCATCTCCAAAGAGCAAGTCATCAATGCTCTCTCCAAGGCCAAAAATGCAGCCTCTGTGGGACCAGATGGCATCCCAGGTTGCATTTTAAATGGTCTAAAATATGAGTTAGAAACTTCATTAGGTATGCTTTTCAACTACAGCCTGAGTACTTGTCAACTGGGTACAGCAACAGACCCTGGGAAGTACAGACCCATAAACTTAATCAGCTTTACCTGTAAGATCATCAAATGAATCATCATGGACCTTAGAAATAAGGCTGTAGGTGTTCTCCAATCCCTTACTCCAACACAGATTGGTTTTGTCAAAGGCAACTCATACGTGTTAAATCTGGTGGATTTCTTCAAAAACATCAGCAGAGCCATAGATGAAGGCAAATCTGTGCATACAGCCTACATTGACTTAGTCAAGGCCTTCCACACAATCCCACATTTGGGCATTATTGATAAACTCTTCCAGTTGAATATCAACCCTTATGTCATCAGGTGGGTTGGTAACTGGCTCACCGACAGATCACACAAAGTTGGGGACTTTACCTGAACCAGCAGACCTGTCACCAGTGGGGTGACACAGGTGTCAGTGCTGGGCAAACCTATTGTTAGGAATATACTTCTCAGAAGTTTAGGCCATAACAGAGGGGCTCTGGCTGACTAAGTTTGCTGATGACTGCAAATTAAGTGCAATTACTGAATCCCCAAATTATGTCAATATACTTCAAGAGGGACTTGCACAAACTGATGATTGGTGCCAAAGCCATGGACTCGAACTCAATACTAAAAATGCATTACCATCCCCTTCAGGAAAAATTATATTCCTGCAGACTATTATATAAATAATAATACCCTATGTAACAACTCAGTAGTGAGAGACTTGGGAATGCAACTTGGCTGTAGCCTAAACTTTGACTACTATGTGTCTACTGTGGTAATGAAGGCATTCTACGTCACATGCCTCAAAAGTGAAAGAGGTCATAACACCCCTGTACTCAAACCTCATCAGGCCAATAACTGAGTACACTGCTCCCTTTGATATGTACCTTACCAGGCACCTGCAGCAACTTGAGAGACCTTAGAGATTTCTAGCCAAGAAAATTCAGGGTGTCCAGGCCATGTCATATACTGACAGACTGAAGTCACTGTCACTGTACTCAGCAGCATACAGCCTGCTTAGACGAGACTTGTGCCTGGCCTACAGATCAATCTCAGATCCAATGCTGCAGATCCACCATTCAAATGGGACAAGGTTTACTTGCTCCAGGGACCTTAACCTGGCCTGTGACATAAATAGGACCTGCTGGAGAGACAGATATGTCTCTCAGAGGTTGCCACTCCTCTGAAATAGGCTACCAATTCACATCAAACAAAGCCCGTCTATGACCCTGTTTAAGCATACCCTGGATGACTGGATGGGAAAACGTAAATTCTCGCCAGGGATTTCACCTACGATCCCCCTAGATATGTGTGATAATTGCTAAAATCTCGAGTTTAGGCAAGATCCTTTATGTTGGATTTCTCTAGTATTATATTGGGCACACATGGCTAGGCTTATAAAGATCTTCTGGTTAATACCCCTGTAACCACCTATGAACTCCCTGAACATGGTGGTCCTGAAATTAATGGACCTGCTTCCTAAATTTATATAAGTATGGTTGTCTCTGACATTTATTCCAGCTACTCATCTCTGGTTTCAGACTCTCAAAACAAGGGTGGTTTATCACTTCCCCAAAGACTGGCTATGTTATTGCAGTGCTTAAAAAGAGCCAGTTGCTAAATCCTAAATACTCTGTAAAACTAAGACTGAAACAGAAATTCTATGTACAAGTCTGAAATTATGTTCATTCCATATTTTTAAACAGCATTGGATATGGATATGATGCATCACAAGTTAAAATGAATAGGCTTTAGTATTTGTAAACACAATGGCAGTTGCACAGATGGTGGGTGGTGGAATTTTTTTTAAGAACAGCCATTGCATTAATTGAACTAGTGAGCTTCAGATGGCAATAATTGTTACTACTTTTTCTAGCTTGGCAGGCAGAGTTGGCTTTATCATACATACACATAAACGATACCTCATTAACACTGCCTAAGGTTCTGAAAAGGAAGCAATTTAAAACTTTATTTCATGCAGCAGATTTAAAATGACTATAAAAGGTAGCTCAGTAAATATTCTTTCCACAACCATTATTCTGAGTTCTCCACATGTATGAAGCCATGTAAAACATGCAAGTCATGTAAATCTGCATGTGAAACAAATTACAGTATGTGTATGTATACACGCAAGTGTTATGTGGGTGTTATGTGTGTATCTATCTATATATATATCTATATTTTATATATATATATATATATATATATATATATATATATGTATATATATATATATATATATATGTGTGTGTGTGTGTGTGTGTGCGCGCGCATACACAGATAGATATACATATAGATATATATGCACAAACATACAGATAGAGAAATAGAGAGCAAGTTAGAGATGGTATTTGGATTAGACAATCCCTTTTTCCTTTTCCTGCATATGATGTATATGCAATATGTTATATATATATTGTATGATATACTTGTAATAACTGGTCTATTTTAAAATGTTGACGTACTGGAACTTTGACTTTCAAATCAGCGAGACGACAGTGCTGAAATTTCACAATGTTGAACTCCTAGAACATCGCAATTTCACTCTCGAACACTAACCACTTGACCACCAACGATAACATTACAAACTGAAGCAAATTACACCCACCAAAGTGAGGGGCTTCACTTCTATGCCCCCACCCCCCTCCTTAAACATACCAACTCTGAGATCGCACTGCAGTGAGTTTGACATTGTGAAGTTGCAGTGTTATCTTATTGATTTGAAAGTCGACGATCCGGTAAGTCAACATTATAAAGAGGCTCTGTTTGTCCTCAGAGGAGTGGTTAGAGACAGTAACTGGTAATTCATTGGCCATTTCCTGTTTTTCCAGCCCAAAGCGCCTCAGCAGCCAGAGTTGTTGCCACAGGAGCACACAAGAGAAGAGCGGGTTAATCAAGGTTAAAACTATAGGGCTACCTAAAGTCCACTCTTCAAATTTTCCCTTAAAACAGCCTTCCCTGAACTGTACTGCTGATCAAACCAGCGTATTCTATATCTAAAAAGCTCAGCTCTACTTGATTCCTAAGTAGAATATCCTCTATCTGTAAGGCCTAGCACTTGCTCCTAAAGTACTTTTAACATAGGACTGGTAAGACCAGACAGGAGGAGAAGGTAACCACACACACCACAAACCCAGTCTCACATAGTACTATCACAACTTCAAATCATACACAAAAACACAAAGTCATATTGGGCAGGCTCTGATCAAAGCAGACACCCAAACAACTGCCACCTCAGAACACAACACATGCAACACACCCACATATCAGTGTGTGCCAAACAGTCACAGCCCTTAGGGTCTCTCAACCCAGGGTGCAGTGCGCGACTCTGTCATTGTCCGCGCTGTGAATGACCTGAGAGGCGTACCTCCTTGGACTACATGAATGACCTTGAGCAGTATCCTACCTTCACCAAGAATGATGCCACAATACAGAGATAAGATGATCATGCCATGCTGGACAAGCCACGCTCGCCCAAGGGATGGCTTGCACCTGTCACCCTGGGCTTCGATATTGGCAAAGGCTCTTGCCACCCCATAGTGCCTTTTGTCTCAACCTCAAGATGCTCGACTTTTCGAGGCCCTTCTCAGTATGGAGAACATAGTGCTGTGACTGAACTGAACTGGTTCAAGGCTCCCGAGCACACCCACTATCAGGCTTTTTTACCTCTCTTATCATCCGCCCCAAAAAAAAACAACACACCAAGAAAGGAGGGGGTGTCTATATTCATCAAGAACACCCACACGATGCATCAGAGACCATCCAGGTGCAACTAACCATAGGCAAGACTGCTCTGCAACTTGTAGCATGTTACAGGCCCCTAAAACACTGGAGGGGATAAATGTATCTCCAAACACCATCATACTAGGTGATTTCAACTACCCGAATATAGACTGGGATCACTACTCTAGACCCAACAATCTAGCCCAAAGGTTCCTAGAGTTCATAAACTCAAATGCCATGGAACAACTAGTCACCATTCCCATAAGAGGAGATAACATACTAGATCTCATCATCACGAACATGGGGTCACAATGTTCAACACCGGAAGTATATCCTTCACTGGTGAGTTCAGACCATAAACTAATCTCACTGGAAGTCCAACCTGAGATAAAAAGACCACAGTGAAGAACTTCTCAAAAGCCGACTTCACACTTCTAAAGGCTAGTGTGGTCTCTTTTATGGCCCGAAGACCTGCGGAAACCATTACTCAAACCGCTGAATCACTAACAAATGCCTTCTACCAGCACCTACAGGACTGCATGGATCAGGCAATCCCAAACAAAACAAAGACCCTTTGTACCAAAGGCAAGCGTCCAGTTTGGTGGACCCCAGCCATAAACAAGCTCTACAACAAAAGGAGGAAGCTACTACAAGATAGAGCAAAATCCTTAAAAGGAAAACACCCTTGATCATTATAAGTAAAAATTAAGATCTCTCATAAAATCATCCAAGGCAAATTTTCAGAGAAAGGACAATCATAAGGCCTTCTTTAGCTATGTTAGAAACCTGGGAGGAAACTCCCAGATATGCTCAGAATTAGTTCAAAATGATGTAAAATTACTGAACCTACAGACATTGCCAACATACTGGCTGACAGGTTCAGTGCAAACTCCCCAAAAGGTGAGATATCTATACCAGAGAATTATAGCCCCAAACATCTCAAACGCTCAGGTGAGAACTGCTCTCCAGCATCCATGGGACCAGATGGTGTCCCCGGACGAACTCAATGAGGAATTAAACCCACAGTTAGGGCAGCTGTTTAATCTTAGCCTCACCTCAGGATCAACTGTGGTCCCACTTCACAAAGGAGGTGCCTCGTCCCATCAGCATGACAAGCTTGATCTGCAAAGCTATGGAGAGGATCATAATGGAACTCATAAATAAAGACATAGGAGACTTGCAGACTTTGGATCCAACCCAGTTTGGCTTTGTCAAGGGCAGATCATGCCTTTTAAACCTGGTGGACTTTTAAACAGTCACCAAGGCCATTGATGAGGAAAGGCAGTCCACACAGCCTACCTCGACCTGGCAAAGACAATACCCCACTCAGGTATCATTGAAAATCATCAGCTTAAATGTAAACCCACAAGATGGGTTGCAAATTGGCTAAGTGACAGAACCCACAGGGTCAGAGTTGCTGGCGCCATGTCAGACTCAAAGCCTGTCACAAGTGGTGTCCCACAGGGCTCAGTCCTGGGCCCTCTCCTGTTCGGCATCTACTTTTCAGAAGTACAAGCAAACACAGGAGGATTATGGCTGACAAAATTTGCAGATGACTGCAAACTGGGTGCCATAGTTGAGAACACATCTGACACAGATATCCTTCAGAAGGGTCTTATAGAAACAGAAAACTGGTGCCAGAACCATGGCCTAAAGTTAAGGAAAAACAAGGTTACCCTAGCTACCTTATAAGCACAGAAGAGGTTATCAGGGATCTGGGTACCCAGGTTGACAGTAACCTTTCATTTGATACTCGTGGCCAAAGTAGTTAGGAAGACCTTCTACATTGCCCACCTGATCATGAAGGTCATCGTCCCCCTGTACTCATCACTCATCAGGCCAATGATTGAGTACAATGCCCCATTCGGAATGTATCTGACATGACACCTGCAGCAACTGGAAAGGCCCCAAAGTTCCTCACCAAAAGGATAAAGGGTCTCAAAAATATGTCCTATGCTGCCCGACTGAAGGAACTTCAGCTCTACTCATTTGCTTACCGTCTGCTCAGAGGTGACCTGTGTCTGACATACAAGGCCATGTCCAACCCAGAATTGATGAACATGCTTCACCTCAAAAAATCTAGATCCCTCAGAACTACAAGGGTGGGAGACTTAAACCTTGACACGGTTATTAATAGGATGTGCTGGAGGGACAGATTCATCACCCAGAGACTCCCTATGCTGTGGAACAAAATCCCGGTACATGTGAGGCAGAGCACCTCGCTGGCTTTGTTCAAGAGAAATCTTGACCAATGGATGGGAGATCGCAGATATACCCCAGGGATTATCTCAGTGTCTCTGCTCGACAGAGGCACAGCAAAATAATGGGCATAGTATCCTCCAAACTAAAGGGGATAAATGCCCTTGGGCAGATAGCCTAGTATGAACCTATGAACCTATGAACCTATGAAAGTAAACATGCAGTGGAAGATAATAACTTGGAGCATTTATGTAAAATAAAAAAAAATTGCAAAGAATTTAGAAATTCAGTAGTAAAACATTTTTGCAGCCTGAGATGGCAATATTAATTCATTGTCAGATTACCTATTTAACTGAATATAGGGTTACAGGGTAGCAGGACACCACACCAGCACTCAGTGGAAGAATGGTACAAAAACCAGTCCTGTAGCAACGACCTGACTGCAAAACATATATGCACACATGTGCATACAGCACTCATACTTGTGGGTAAATTGGAGGACAGCAAGTTCTCCCATGAGACAACTTTGGGATGCTGAGAAAAACCTAAGCACTCTGTAAAAACTCACTCAGACACAAGACAAACATACAGAATCAATACAGAGGTTACCTCAACTGAAACCAAATGGGGAGGTAGCAAAGAATCAAGTAAATAAAAATTCATTAGCAAATGGAAGGACAATCAATCATTAGAAAAAAATGGAATCTAGTTTTGTAGTAAATTTTTATACCGTGTCACCTCAGATTTTTCATGAAAACTTACTTTTTTGCTTTTAAATAAAGGTGAATGCATACATGTTGAAATAATTTATGCAGTTTAGATAGAGCCTATTCAGTCTGCTCTTTTGAGACAGCCCTTTAAATAACATTATGCAAAAACTGTTGTACTGTAATTTGAATTTCAGAAGCTGAATAAACTCTGTAAATGTGACAATTCTAAACTGAATTATTAACTAAATATGTCACTCACATTTGATATATATATATATATATATATATATATGGTTCACTTTATAATTTCGAAATACTGAAATCCCGAATTTCAGAATCTTGAACTTATAAAGTCGAACGTTAAAAATATTGAAAGTGCATAATCACGAATCCGAATATCTCGAAATCGTGGTTATGGCTTTACGGTGTATTGCGTGCAGTGTTGTGACTGGATGATGTTTCATGCTGTGTATGGATTTAGGTGTACTTTAAGGTAAGTGTTTTGTGTGGGAGTTTGAGTGTGTGTAAATGTGTTAGTTGTATGTGTGGGTTATGGTAGGCAGGTGAAAGTATGGGTGTGTAAGTGTTGGATGTGTTGGTGTTTATGTATGTGTGATGAATGTGTGGGTCTGAGTTTCCTTTCTGTGTGTGTGCAATCTCAGACTTGGTATATATGAGAATGGGGAGTGTGGGGGCACAGGGGGGCTTTCCCCCTTCTTATATGTAGTGTAGGTTTATTTGTTTGTGTTTTTGTGTTTATGTGCATTTTGTTTGTTGTGGTTTGGGTTGGATGATGTATGTGTTGTGTGGTGTATGGTGTGTTTCTGTTCATGATTTGATGTTTTGTGATTGTGTAGTTTTGGGATTTAGGCCATTTGACTTTATGGTTTTGAAATACTGAAATTCGGGATTTCAGTGTTTCAAAATTATAAAGTGAATCCATATATATATATATATATATATATATATATATATATATATGTGTGTGTGTGTGTGTGTGTGTGTGTGTGTGTGTGTGTGTGTGTGTGTGTGTGTGTGTGTGTGTGTGTGTGTGTGAGTTTGCATGCACGTGCACCCAGACGTATGCAGATTAAAAGATTCAGAAAGACTAGTGCAGTTAAGTAACTTATCAAACAGTACATTGTATGTTCAGTAAAGGCTTGAGAGTCTTTCTCTGCTTCTGGACAGTTCAGTTGTGTGCATCTCTCTCTCTCTCTCTTTCCCATTTATGCACCATGTGATTCATTGGGCCATGAGCACCTTTTAGAGCTCATTGTTTCTGTAGAAGTTACAGGATTTACAGGCTAAGGTTGCTAGCCCAAGGCCCAACCCTTACAGAGAAGGTGGGTGTGTATATTAACTGACATTTTAATAGGTCCTTACCACTTTGTATTGACTCTTAGCCCATTGCAGTGATGCTGTGCTTTGCAAAGATGTTTAAACTTTGGCACACATCTCAATAAATTCCTAATTTAGCTCCAGCTTTGCTTACATCCCATGTAAACTGATTTTGATTAATGGTCTGGGCTCATGGCCTGGGGACCTAAGTGTGGTGCACCAAGCCACTGATGGGTAGTAGCCTTCACTGACCACATGCACAGGAGATTCACTTACACAGAGGAAGCTGTTGCGGGCCCCTGCACTGCAGTGATACATATCTAATATCTACCCATTGAGGGGTGGGGGTTTGGGGATTGTCAATAAATAAAAAAATACCATCATTGTCAGAATTCATGTGGGGACATAAGCAACCATCACAGCAATCATCAACCTAGTGGATTGACTGTATCTCCAGTACTGCAATTAAATGGGTTCAACTCTAACTGAGAGAGATGTGATGCTTTGCAGCCATGAGGACTGTCAAAAAGCATAAAAAATAAATAATTTTCCAATTTTTACTTATGGAAATCTCTGACATAAAGAAAGCACAAATTAATAGAAGTATCACCACTGTCCATTTAACTGTGATAGAATTTGAAGAACTCATGGAAAGGTGATCATCATTTCCCTTTCTCAAAATGGTGACATCTTATTACTTTGCCTTTAAAAAACTAGAAACAGTAGTCACCACAAGATATGATTTATATTGAAATCAGGAGCCAGTCTCCAAGGTGTATCAGATTTCTTGCTCTGGACTAGAAGTGTTAAACTTCTGAATTGGAGAAAAACTCAATTACAATGAGAAAACCTTAATGCTACACAAAGCCCATACTCTTTGAGTGAAAGTGCTCATCATATGGAATAAAACTACCTTTCATTTCTATGGGAAGAAGTGCTTCTGTGTGGGGTCTTTTGGATTTACTGAATCAAACTTTGATACTGAATTAGTAAGCCTTTTATTTAAAAGTTAAGATGTTCTTGAGACTCCCAAAGTTGTAATACTAAGGTTTTCTAACTCTATTTTCATGAGTTATGATTCATGATACCACAAGGTGTTCCCTAGAAAGTCATGGTAATACAAATACATTTTACAAGTAAGCCTCTCATATGAAATAATCTTTTCTTTGAATTTCCAAACTCACTATTTCAGGATTTTCAGGATGTAATCTTAGCCTTGCGTGCTAATGATCTTTTAATATTAGGAAGCCATCAAAGCACTCTGTTCTAAGACCATCCGTGGCAATGACCTACTTTGCATTCAATAATAGTTTTGCTATGTATAACTCTGTTGCTTCATCGCCTCACCCCCCCTCCCAAAAAAAAAAATCTAACTAAATAATCCACGCTGTGCGGAAATGCATCTAACTAGTGATATACTTCCGGAGACTGACATATTGCAATAAGTATACCTTATTCATTAGAAATATCCATGCACCCAAATACCTCGTACTCCATTCTGATCCTGTAGTCTTGGTCTTTGTACAAGATAGCCATCTGCACTCCAAGAAAAATGCATTCCCAAGTAAACAAAGGAAAGTGCATATTGTTTAATGCACAGATTAAGAACATGATTATAAGAAACATTCTCTGCTTCCATTCTCTATCTGGTCTTGAGTTTAACTGACAGCATTCTGCTTGTCAGGTGCTACCAAACTTCAAATGGTATAAGACAATCTTCATCTTTAAGTTTCTGTTTGTAAAACAAAACAACCCTATTTTACATTGCTAATAAACATCCCAAAAAACACAGAGCATCCCTGCTCCCCTCATGAACTCATGAAGTTGTATTCAGAAGATTATGAATGGACATTTATTTAGAATATGTAGGTTGCTCAGCCCAGTCCTCCACTGTTTTAAATACATTCAAATTGACAATGAAACACTTGTTTAGTCACATGTTTCTTCATGAAATTTGGACTTAAACACTGTACGCTAATCTGTCAAGAGTAAGAACTTCTGTTCTGGCAGAAGTAACAGCTCTCCGTTTGTTAATGGCTAATTGTCTTCAGCTTTTTCAAGCCAAATTCTTATTTCTTATGTAAACTAGGGCTCTGCCAGTTATTTGTCAGTAGACTAAACTGGGAGGCTGCCAGAAAAGTGTTAAAATCTGCTGCATACTAGTTTGGACTGGCCATTTCTGGCTATAAAAATAAGCAAAATTCTCAAAAAAATGTATAATCCATGGAAAGCAATTTACAGCCACCATCATATCTCCCTATACCAAGTGGCTGTATTTTCGCATGTATTACGACAGCCATCAATAATTGCACTTGCCATTAAATGCATCTGCCATAAAATTAAGTCTGTTGCACCTTTTCTGAATATTTAAGAAGAAATCCTACAATTTATGTGATTTGAAAAAATTGCTAATATTTTTTGATTTTTATTCTATTCTTAAATGTAAATTAATATAACATAAATCATATCCTGCTCTGTAGATATAACTGTATATGTTTATACTAACTGCCGAAACAGCTGTACTTTTGAATATAACCTTTCAGTATCTGTGTGAATCAACAGTATTGTTTGAAGCTGCATCATGCTGTAAATCACACAATTGTGTATTGGCTTATTGTCAGGGTATGTGTCCTTTTGCTCCACAGAGCATCACTGGAACTTTCAGTGTTTTATTACTTCATCTTCATAGATTCAAAGGTGTGTACTAGGCTAATGGCCCTAGAGCCTTTACAATCCTAGCCCAGAGAAGTGCACTGGCATTGTGCCATCCAATGTTAGTTCCCAGTGCCTCTATCAAGTAGAGCCACTGGAGTGAACCTATCCCTGCAGCTTCTGTTGATTGTGGTAAAGAGGTTGAGGTCTCTGGAACATGTGGTGTGGTGGGATTGGGGGGTTCTTTAGATGCAGTATTTCTAACAAAGTTGAGTCAGACATGGCTTTGTAAGTCAAGCAGAGATCGCCTCTTAGTAGATGATATGAGACCGAGAATAGCTGGAGTTTTTTTGAGTCTGTCCATGTAGGACATGTGTTTAAGGCCTAGGATCCTCTTCGTGAGGTACTGTTGTGGCCACTCCAGCTGTTGCAGGTGTCTTGTGAGGTACATGCCAAATGGCGCATTATACTCTATGACTGGTCTTTCTTTCAACACATGCAGTTTGATTCCTCTGTCTTTCATCACATCTCAAACCTCTCAGCCTTTCATTTATCCTAACTGTATTTCTGTGAATGTCCTACAGAATGATTTGAGCTTTATTTTATTTAGCAGGGCATGCATTCATTAATTAAATAGAAAATTAGGTTATTTGCAACAGTTTAATTACAAACCCTGCAAATATCGGTCTCAATGGAAGTGGACAGAGGGTTGAACGTAAATAAAGGGAACTAACCAAAAGAAACATTCTTAAGGTTTGGATCATTATTCCTAGACATAAGTGTATGGGACTCGAGGGAAGTTGAGAGGGTAGATCAGGTACACAGTGTAAGGGGAGAGAACATGTTGGTAGGTAAGGAGGAATGGACAAAATACATCTTTTTATAATAACTGTACTTTAAATTGTTTTCAAGCCCTCATAAAGGAAAAAAAATTACATTTGTGAAATGAGAACATTTACCAAACCAGATAATTTCTAAGCATCTAAAATGTACTGTAGTATAACAAATCTTTACTTACAAAAATGTTATCTACACAAAATCTCTAAGGGAGAAAATACTACACACCTGATACATTTTAAAAAATAAAACTAAGTATGGTTCATTTCATCTTCTAATTTAATGGAGCGGCTATTACATGCCCTGAGACATTTCTTTGTAAAGTAGGAAATAGGCCTACCAATGGGGAAAAAAAGCAAAATAGGTGGGGAAGATCAAGGGGGGTATTCATAGTCTGGGCCTTCATATACTTGTAGCAGTGATCCTCAAAGAGTGACCCTACTAAGTTATACAAATCCCAGACTTTCAGGGTGACTATGGAAATGCAGAGGGCTTTTTTGTGAATGCACCCTCCATCGTAAATGCATAACATTTTAACACGTAAGCAATAGGGGACAACTACTACACTGTTAAGGTGATTTACACATATGTGCATGAGTTTGATTCATAGGTATGAATCTATAATGAGCTCATTTGCATAAATAGTGTGTAAATTGCCCAGAAGCTACACCAGAAAGCAGCCAGGTTTTAGTTAGAATACAGAGATGCAAGGAGAGCCGAGTTGGTGCTTCTGCATATCTGGGCATTTTTATTGGAGAGGTCATTTGGGTAAATGTTTTATTTTGATGCTTGTATATACCTGGACATGTTATCGAAAGGGTCACTTGGTTGAATGTTTAGTTTCAATGCTTTTGCATACCTGGACATATCACTGAAGGGGTCGCTTGAATGACATGTTTTATTTTAGTGCTTTTGCATATCTGAGCATAATACTGAAGGGGTTGCATGGGTGAAATGTTTTATTTTACTGATTGTGCATGCCTGGACATATTACTAAAGGGGTCACTTGGGTGAATCTTTCATTTTGATGTTTGTGCATACTGGGGAATATTACTGAAGGAGTCACCTGGGTAATGTGTTTTATTTTGGAGCTTGTGCATACCCTAAAGGTAGTCAACTTGAGTGAATGTTTAATTTTGGTGTTTGTGCATACTGGAGCATGTTATTGAAGGGGTCACTTGGGTGAAGTGTTTCATTCCAGTGATTTGCATACTTGGATATATTACTGAAGCAGTTACGTGGATGAAATGTTTTATTTTACTGATTGTGTATACCTGGACCTATTACTGAAAGGGTTGCTAGGGTGCATACCTGGACATATTAGTGAAGGGGTCACTTGGGTGAATGCTTCATTTGGTGCTTGTACATACTGGGGCATGTTATTTACTGGGTCACTTGTGTGAATCTTTCATTCAAGTCCTTGTTTATGCTGGGGCAAGTCAATGAAGGGTTGCTTGGATGAATGTTTCATTTTGGTGCTTTTGCATGATAGGAAATGTTACTGAAAGACTTGCTTAGGGAAAAATTAATTTGTGTATCATGGAAGTGCTTCTGCATACATGGTCAGACTGCTGGGCAAAATCATTTATTGTGTCATTTTACAGCTTGTGCATGCTTAATACAAACTAATGAAGGGGTTGCTGTTGGAATAATTGATCTGTGTGTCAGCGAAGTGCCTCTGCATACTTGGACAAACAAGTTTGCATACTGCAACTCCAGTATAAAAGGCGAAGGCCCACATTTAAGAATAGATGTGCATACCTTATGGATATCGGAATACGAATTGCAAAAACATTTCCTTAGCATACTATATTTTACAACATTTTTCATTTGCATCTCATTATTTAAAGGCCTTGCACATTAGCATAAATGGTCCCTACGAATCATGCCTTTCCTACGCTCAGTTTGTAAGCGTCAGGAATATACCTGTTGTATATGTGCAACCAACTATGAATACTGACCCAAGTCTTCATTTAAAGCTTCTCATACTGCCCCAAGTCTTCATTTAAAGCTTCTCTTTCATATAACAGCATTATTTTCAGGAGCTCTTATATCTGTTTTCTACCTTCAGATTTAAGATAACAATAAATGCGTGAGTGTATCAGTTCATTATGGATCTGGGATAGAAGTTGAATAAAAGCTTCATTACCTCTAATAGCTGTATCTGGAAAAATTAGAGCATATGCCTACCTCAGTGCACTCTGAAGGCCATGTACTTACGTATTTTGATCAGGAAAAGGGGCTGAAGCAGTGGATCTCCTTTTCTGTAATGTCCTAGTTACCCAACAGTCAAAGAATAACAGTTAGTCGTTGCATATTTTAATAGGTAGATAGTAGAATATATAGCATAATAAATGTGTAAATGTGATAGAGATGAACAGTAGATGAGGGTGGAGGCAGGATTGAGTAAGAAAGTCTGGCAGTTTAAAGTATGATGACATAATTCAGGAAGCAAATGAATACAGGGCACAAGGTTGCCAATCTAACAAAGAAAAAATCTGAGATGAGGGATTAAGTTGTGCAGTACATTTAAAACCAAATAACTGACCGAGTTGTCTTATAAGACACGCTTTTCATCTCTTATTGTTCCTAGAAATGTTAGCCAGTTCCAGAGCTCTCTGTATTATGCATTGACTTGGTGACAGGAAAAATGGCACATTTACTGATAGATCTTAGAGTATCACCACCATTTTATTACCAACCTCTTTACAATGTTAACTGATGAAGAAGGCAACATACCTTCACTGTTATTTAAGTGCATTTAGCACTTCCTCTATTCCCCATTCTGGATGTCCCTTCAATCAGCCAACAGCATATTCCATAAAATAGTGTTTCCCCTCATCCAGTGATTAATCACAAAAACTGACCGCCTATGTCCCCACCTACACACTCTGCTCTTGTATTTTTTCCCTTCACATTTGTTTTATGCTCCTCCGACTCTTCTCTGTAGTGGAATGAGTTGCATTCCATTTAGTCTCATGTCATGCCTGTTCCCATCTACAATAAGTACCTTTTGGTGGTTCCTTTTTTAAAACAGACATCCCTCCCATTTTAGGCCTTCAGAACTTGAAAACAAAACACAAGGAATAAAATAGCTGGAATCATTATCTCATTTCTTTATTCCTTCTAGAATCTCTACTTCAAATATAAAAGTTAAAATTATAGTAAATAGTGGCCCAGTACATGAGCAATAATGCCCAACAGGGTGTGAGTTATTGCAGAAACAATGCCCATCCAGGGGTGTTTTGTGTCCTGATGCCTCTACACCCCTGGAAGGGCATTATTTCCTCAATGACACACACCTTGGAGGGCATTATTGTGCTTAGAGAATGGGCTGTCTGTAAAATTTTGTTTTATTGCAAAAAGAGAAATCTATGGTATCCCCCGAAGTCTCAGAAAAAAAAAAACAGTATGCAACCTATACTGCATTCAAATCAAACCAAGAAGAAACTTTGTAGTGTGGAAAGCATGATGTTCACATCCTGAATTATGTTATGCACTTAGTTCACTTAATAAACATCGAACTGTAAAATATAACTGTAAAATATGTGCTACAAAATAATCAAATAAAAAATAGAAGGTAGTCCACAGTTGAGTTAAAATTGAATATTCTTTATTGAAACACACAAACGAGATCCTAGCTGAGTATAATGAAAAGCATCAGAAACATTCCTTATTTATATTTAATCAGGTTGTTTGGAGCAGTTACAAAGAGTGGTTCTGTTACGAGTAATAAAAGCAGGTTCATTCATATTATGATTTGTTTTTTGGCACACAAACCTGATAAAGTATTTATCTGATATGAAAGCGATCTTTGTTAAAAGTTGTATATTTATGAATATTTATTCTGGTAAATGTCGTGGTGCTGTGGTAGCGTTGTCGCCTCACAGTAAGACGTTGTCCTGTTCGATTCTCAGCTAGAGCGTCTTCTGTGTGGAGACATGCATGAATGGGCGTACCTTCGTTGAAGGTTGTGCGTCAGGGCTGGCAACTCGGCACGTAAAAATTTACTGCCAATCATTAGCGGACCGGAATTCCACTGTGGCGACCCCTAACCGGGAAAAGCCGAAAGACCCAACATTCTGGTAGATGTCTAGTAGTAGATCTTTTTGTTAGTCAGTCATTTATTTAGTTAGATTCTTAATAAAGTTTTGAATTAGTTGGTTCCCCTATACAAAGTGTTAATAAACTGGTCTTGGATATTAATTTGTCTCTAGCTTTTCAGATTCAGTTTTAGGTAGCACAGTCTCTGTTTACACTATGGTGTTAAGGGGGAGGGGGACTTGGCTGTAGGAATCATTTTAATGCTTTTATAGCTCTTAACAGAACCGCCCTCTGTAACTACTCTCTTGCTCCAAATAACCTGATTATATGTAAGTAAGGAATTTTTTGATGATTTTCATTTATACTCAGCTAGGATCGCTTGTTTTTGTGTTTCAGTAAAGGATATTCCATTTTTAACTCAACTGTGGACCACCTACTATTTTCTGTTTGATTATTTTGTAGTACGTATGTTACAGTTACAGTTCTATTTTTATTAAATGAAGTAAGTGCATAGCATAATTCAGGAAGTGAACATCACACCTTCTACACTGCAAAGTTTGTTCTTGATTTAAAATCATGTTTTACTTATTTTTTTTTATTTTTATTTTTATTACTAGATTTTTAATATATTTTTGATGTAAAATAGTTATTTTTTTATTTGCTGATGTTGTTGTATCTTTCGACTTTTCCCGGTTAGGGGCCGCCACAGTGAAACTCCGGTCTGCTAATGATTGGCAGTAGATTTTTATGTACCGAGTTGCCAGCCCTGACGCACAACCTTCAATGAAGGTACACCCATTCACACATGTCTCCACACAGAAGAAGCTTTAGCTGAAAATTGAACAGGACAACGTCTTATTGTGAGGCGACAACGCTACCGCAGCACCACCACCGCAGTTCATTTTTTTTTTTATTTACTGATAAGGAGTAGATATTATTATGTATTATTGGAATTTTCTTGCACAGGATAAGGACCTTTGTAAACCTTTGCCTAATACGCCTATCGTGCCCTTTAAAAGAGGGAAAAGCATGAAGGACATGATTGTACACAGTCATTCTGTGTTACCTGTACAGTAACAGGTTATGCAGCCCTCTAATTTGGGGTTAATACCATGTGAACTTTGTTCAGTTTGTAGCCATACTGTGCACGTTTTTTCTTATATTAATAATAATCTGTTTAGCTCTAATGAAACATTTAGTTGTAATAAAGAAAGAATTGTATGTATATCTTAAAATGTGATTGTAATTTCTTTTATGTGGGGGAAACAAAGAACTTTTATGGTTAAGTTACAAGAGCATTTGATGGACATTAAGAATAAAAGGGCAGAGAGTCCCCTTGCAGTACACTTTGATTTGTATCATCATGGAGATGGTGGCTACTTACAGGGTAGTATTTTAGAAAAAGTTATAATTAGTCCTGGTATGCTATTGAAAAATCAGCTACTCTATATGGAAGCAGTTTTCATTCTTAAATTTGGAACACTGGTTCCTAAGGGTCTTAGTGGTGACTTTAATTGGAAATTGCTATTATAGTTTTATCTAATTATTGTTTGTGTTAACTGATGTCCTTCAGCTTTTTGTATATAAGTGTGTTTTAGTGGCTGCATATACTAACACTTAAAAGGCATAGTGTCCTTGTTGCTGGAGAGAGCACTGACATTTTAATAAACTTTTTTGGATTTGTGTGGATTTCTTGGCATTATGGTCTTTTATGCTGCTTGGTTCCTGTTTTTAGGTTGTTTAAAATACTTATTTTGCCTAATGTTTCAAAGTTGCTGTAGTATATTTAGATGGTGTTAGAGGAAACATTTTACATCCAAAATATAGCTTTGAAAAAATATCCAGATATTTACTTTATTTTGTGGTCCCTTACTCCAAAAACTGGTGATTTCCTGCCCATCCCTGGGACTGAAGTCACTAAACAATGATATAGATGTTAGTTTCAGACATTATTTCTTTCAGAGAATTCATGCTAACACAAATCCTGTTATTTAAGATACTTTGTAATTTTATAAGAACAATATTTAAAATCTGTTACTATTTGTGAGCCTTTGTTCCCTCTTTATTTCAGGCTTTATCCAAATATCTTCAGCTAAGAGGTCAAGATGTACACAAACCTCTTAAGACGTTCTGCTGCCAGTGCTTGATCTCTTTCATTCCTGACTACTTCTCTCACTGACACGCACACACCTCGCTTTCATGCATCCTGACTACTTCTCTCACTGACACGCACACACCTCGCTTTCATGCATCCTGACTACTTCTCTCACTGACACGCACACACCTCGCTTTCATGCATCCTGACTACTTCTCTCACTGACACACACACACACACCTCGCTTTCATGCATGCAAACAAGCATACGCTCACACACAGACAGAAACATACACACACATTTTTTTCTGTTTTGTTTAGTGTTTACACTGTCTAAACAGCGCTGCTTAGCGAGTGTAAAATAACGGTTCTGTCGATTTCACTGTCACTCACATGTATGGATACACAAACAGACATCCAAATGCACAGTTTTTTTCTTCTTTTTCTTTTATATTTTACACTTGCTAAATAGCAAAAGTGCTGCTTAGAAAGGGTAAAATAAAGGTGGCTGTTAGGCAGGGGCAGCTTGTGCTATCGGTCTGCAGGACTGCAGCCCTCCCACCTAGAAATAAAAGAAATACAGAACATAAACCATAAACTTTAAAAAATATATTTTTCTTTTTTTACCGAGTACCGGACCTGTCGCGCATGTGCGGACTGCCCTGCAGATGCCCAGGAATCTCTGCGTACTCTGACTGCCTCAGTTAGCAGTCCAGATGCAGAGAAGGTATTTTTTGCCCCGCAGATTCCCAAAATACCATGTGGTAGATGACCGCACAGAAGAGAGGAGCTCCGGACTGCTTGAGCTGCAGACAGGACCAATCAGGAGAGGATGTAAGCAGGTATTTGAGCGCAGGACCAATCAGGAGTGAGGTAAGTTGAGTTCAGGAGCTCCTGCAGGGAAGCGTTAAGTCGAGCGCTGGTTTTGCTGCTTCGAGACAATGGAGTTGGACCTGGTTTGATTTCCATTTACAGGTAAGGTGTGTGTGTGAAAGGCTCCTGTGTGTATAATTAATCGGCAAGGCAGTTCTCATGGTTCTGATTTAATCGGCAAGGCTCCGTTAGTGGAAATATCCTGTGCAAACCAAAGGGTGTGTGTGTGTGTGTGTGTGTGTGTGTGTGTGTGTGTGTGTGTGTGTGTGTGTGTGTGTGTGTGTGTGTCTTTAAGACAGATACTGCTAATGGTATTAATGTTTATTTGACATTAATTATAAGTTAAATTCATGTAAAGTTTATGGCGATTAGAACTGTGTCTGCTGCCTCGTTAATCTTGAAAATGAATATACTTTTATCTATACTTATACTGCACGATTTGTTGCTACAAGAAATAGGAGGCACCGGCCCCTGAAATGAGGGGATGAAGCAGAGATTAACTCATGCAAAAATGCTTATTTGGGCTTTTTCATAGTGCTTTGGCTGATGTTTGGCTGCTTGAGAAGGGGTAAGGAGCAATTAGTGTGCAGTTATTTTGTGGTAAGTCAGTCTGTAGTCATTTGGTAAGAGAATACATCAGCGATCTTTTTCATTTATAATATATATGGCAGAAACACGAATACTTAAAAATAAAGTAGGAAGCCTTTATATATATATATATATATATATATATATATATATATATATATATATATATATATATATATACACACATACACACACACACACACACACATACATACATATATACACACACACAAGGCTTCCTACTTTATAAGTATTCATGTTTCTGCCATTTGTTGATTGTTAATGACCTATAGAAGAGAATTACTGCATCGTTTAAAATGGCAGCATCTTTTAACAACCTGATTTGGTGTTTTTATTTGTTAATAAAAATAATGCTGAAATATTTATATACTATTCAAGCAAAACATGATAGACTAGTTGTGGCTTTCTTTCCTAAACTAAAAACACAGTTTAAAAAAAATGTTGTGTGAACACAGCTTTGTTTGGAAGTCATAGTAGCAATATTCATTTCTTTTTGTGAGAAAAGTAGATAACTAACATCTATAGTTATTGTTTAAGTTGCTCTGTGATGACAGATCCATAACTGCCAGGATGAAATAGGATGCAAAGTTAAGAAGTTCTCAGTACTTATTTCCCATTGAACAAAGCCAGAACCAATGCCTAGAATTTCATAAAGGGTTCTAGACAAACTTTGAAGGAGAGCAGTGTACTGAGAAGCATTAGTGGGACGAGAGAGAAGTGGAAATATGAATCTTTTCTTGAAAGGTATAGATGAGGAGGTATGTATTACCTTTCTTATGAACAGTAACATAACAGGTGCTGTCTGTGAGCAGCCCTGTCAGGTTTGTTTGATCTGGTTAACCTTTATTAAGAGAGTTCACATATTTCCTGGTCTGTAGTGCATTACCACAGCATCTTGCCCTGGTACAAAGTACAGATTGTGAATGTAATCCTATCATAACCCTTCCTTATGGGAAACTGGTGTTCTGTAGCCTGTAACTCTAAGCCCAGGTCCAGTTAGAAAAATTAATATTTTGTTATGGTTACACGCATTTTTCTGTAAGCTATGATCCTTTTACCACACTTTGTGACAATGAGTCCCTGACTTCTAGAAAGCCTACCTTCATGCTAAACACCTAAGGGGCATTGCCTTATATATTATGCCAAGCATTCCCCATCACCAGATATTCTAGTTTTCTGCCCCTTGCTACAGTCTCCAGGACTTTACAAAATAACTGCCACAATCTAATTATCCAACTGTACATCCCACAGGGAAACTCCAAGAATGTGTAGCCATTATACTGTTAAGGAAACATTGTCCCAGTAAAGAATCTTGAAGAGTACAGGGGCCACACTCTAGTACCAGTCATGAGATAGGTGAATAAAGCATAGATGAGAGGTACATTAACATAGCATCAGAAAATCCAATAAAGGGGTGACCTTGGATAGTCAAAGCAGGTGATGAGGAAGCCACTGGGTTTTAGTAATATTAAAACTAGTGACTGGAGGATGTGAAAGGAGTTAAGCATGTTTCTGAGTGTGTTTGTAAACAGAACTGAAGTAAAACAGGAAACTGTCATGTATGTTGTGCACCACCTGCTAATTTCCTTTCACACTGTATCAATGCTGTCACAATATGACTATAGTAAAGTAAAATGGTTTATTGTTCATTAGCATTACTACAAATATTTGCATAATATTTTGTATTACTGTATAGAGCTTTTGTTATATTTGTATACATTCATGTACTCATTTTTCTTTACCTGTTGAAGTTACAGTTTTATTTTTGCTACAGTGAGATATACTGAATTCTGCCTTCATAATTACTGAGCTGTAAAGGCTGAACAGCCGACTATAAAATATATTTCGCTTCATTTGTTGGGATTGAAAATCCTATATCTTGAAGATAAATGTCTTAATTCCCTGGACACAAAACAAGATCCATTTTAAAGTCCATTTTATGCTTTATTATACATTTAACTGCATTACTTACTGTTAGTGTAACTCGGCACTCTTGAAGCCATTTTAAACATGTATTATTATGCATCTAATTTGCTTACCACCAAGTCACCACAGTGTTGTATACCCAATGTACAATGATCTGACACAGTATTATACAGTACAGGCTGGAGTTTTTCATGTGTTGAAAAGCCATATGAAGTGGTGATGTGTGGGACACCACAAAATATAAACAGCTAATCTCTGTATGCCCATATTCCAGGATAATGTCTACTGTCCCACATGTGCCACGCCATTGTGCTGCCATTGATGGTGTGCAGCCAGGTGCACTAATATAACTCCACATATCAAGCACAGTAAAAGAGAACCACCATATGCCCCTCATTTGCCCTCGGTTTGCTGTCATGCCTTTGGTTGCACAGCCAAATGTAACTACTTAAAGTCTTGCTTGAGTAGTGCTGTTGTGGCTGAGCCGTGACTCTTGTGGACTGCAGACTGATACCAGTGTACCACAGCACCTGATAAAGTTTAAATGGTTTGTACATTATTCTAGGGTTCAATATAATGTTTATCAGTCTTACTCTAATGTTTTATTTGTTGGTTTTAAAATGAGGAGCATTTATATATTAAGTCTCATTTCAAAATTCTGCTTAAGCTCAAATAGTTTTGCTTGCTGTCTTAATGCACTGTCATCTCATTCATAAAAAAATGTTCCTTCACCGCAGAGAATCTCAGTGATCTAACAAACAAGTTAGACAGTTCAGTTATGTATTAGAAGAAAAACATTCAGGAATGTGTTGCAGCTTCTAGTCAAGAAACAAGGATAGTTAGAAAATCAAGAAGACAGTAATCACTTTTTTTGTGGTAAACTAAATGTAGGGTCCAAAAAGAAAATGGTGTACCTGTATTTGTACTGGGATATCAGTGCTGGTTTATACGACTTTAATGCTCATCTTTTCTCAGAGTTTAGTCTTTATGGGCCATATTTGAAAAGCGTTCTTTCAGTGTAAGGCCTATTTATAAACAGGCTTACACCTGGGCCAGATTCCAAAAGACATGCTCTCAGTGAAAGTGGTCACTTACACTGAGAGCATGTCTTTAGAATTAGGCCCTATGTTTTTGCTCTTTCTGAACTTTGTTTGAGATACACAACCACAAGCCAGTCTGTGTCATATTAACTTTATAATATAAAATATTCTGGGTTCCAATACCTGAAACATTTACAGACCAAAATAAGACAACATTAGGTGCTGCTGCTGTTCCACTTACGAAGAGTGGTTCTTGAAGTATGTCATCCAAGTATTATTTTTTCTTCTTTAAAATACAATAGTCAGCATTAGTTAGCAGAAAAATCATATATTTGAGAGTATTCAAATATAAATATGCCCCTGTATGTGTTGAACATTCATTTTGTACACATATCAACCAATCAACATTGCTGGTGTGAGATCTGTGTAATAGCAGGATTGTGGAATATGCCCTTTCCCACTAGTGTGCAGTCTTGGGCTGATTGATATATTTATGTAGCAGGCAGTATGGCAGGCACAGCCCCCATATGGGGGAGGAAGCAGACTTGCTCCACCGCAAAAAAACAGTATTTTATGATTTGCATTCTACAAGTTTGTCAAGGGGCATGCTTCTTTTACTGTTGGAATTTCGGATTTTGATGCTTTGTAGTCAGTAATCACTGCTGTGATATTTTGCAGCAGTTATTCTCTTGATATGTATGCATGTGTGTGTGTATGTATGTGTGTATATGTATATATATATATATATATATAAATACACACACACACACACACACACACACACACACACATATATTGCTATGCAGAGAATACTTGCATAACTAGATAACGTATAAGCCTTGGGTATTGAAATGCATATGACAGTATTTGTAATAAAGGACAGGATTACATTATTTTAAAAAGCTCATTACGTTTGTTGGAGATTTGCAGTCATCTTTGCAGGCTTTACCTGTAAACTAAACAGAATGCCAATGCCAATCTATCATATGTGGTCCATAACCTGTGCAGTAATCCTTTAAGCAATGTATCTTGAGCTTGTTTTCTTTTCATTTTTTATTTTGATCATGTTTTCCCCATGAAACAAGTAGATAGTTGTCAGGCAACAGGTCTTTTTTGGATAAGAAACATTTTTACAAGTGGGGGTATCACAGAGATTGCTACTTTCAGCATGTTACTTGGTACTTTAATAAAGCTGAATATAAATTATTAGAACTGCAGTGCAAGAAGAAGTGGTTTGAGTTGAGTGCTGCTTATTTTTCTTATACTTTATTTTGACTGGCATTCCAGTAATGTATTTAAAAATGCATTGAATTTTTTTTCTTCTTCTACACTTCATTTTGTCTTGATTGGACTCTCAATGACAGTTTGGCACCCAGGGCAGTGTATTTAATTAAAGTTACAGTTTTTGTGGTTTTGAGCATAGCTCCTCCCCTTTCTGGTTGGCCACACCCCATTTCCATTGACCCCACCCATTCAGCTGTCTCTTGCAGCCCCCCTTTGATTTGAAGTCACCAATCGTCACTGCTGTTAGGTTACTTTCAGTCGGATCTCCACGACAGCTTGAGTTTTGTTCTCCAATCAAGTACCAACCTACAGAGCACCCATACCTTCTAGAATCCATGCTTCTATTGGCACATTCCAACATTCTTTTTTTCTAATGTGATATCTCTCTTATCCAAATCATGTTGTTGATATCCAAATGCAATTGACAGCTCCCTAATAAAATGTTGGCACCGAAAATACTGAGTGCCAACATGCCCATACAAAAAGTGTGAAAACCAAAGAAAAGAGCAAATCTAGACGAGCACTATTCTCCTTTAAACTTCCTGTTTGCACAGTGGCAAGCTCTCCACACCCTGTGAACTTGTATATACCAACTCTGCAATTGCCATTCTTCAGAGAAAAGAGATTATTCTAGGAAATGGCCATCTCAGACTTTGCATAATTGTCTTTTCTTTTAGCAATTCAGTCTTTATGTTTAGGAACACTCCCTAGTGGGTCCCAACATTTAAAATGGTTACCATGATCAGCTCTTCAGTAATCTTTTCCTGTTCTTCTGCAAAATTATGTTTTATATCAGGGTCTTTGAAAGCCTTGCAAAATGCTTTGGGTTTTCACCATTGAACCTCGTTCGCCTCTTTCTGCCCAATTTGACAATGCTTCCAAATTGTTTGGACTCGAGCTCTTTCATTCACTGCTGAATATAACTTTTTTCTCATTATCAAAGAGGCTGATCTTGTTTCGCCTTCTCTTGAGTATATCTAAAACAAGCACAGCACTGACCAGATGATCTCGAGCTAAAGAATTTTGTACTCTACTAGCCACGTGCTGTTGTCTTACTGTCATCATCAACATCCCATTTTCTACATGGAGTCAGGGTGTCATGTCAACTGTTGGCCATCTCTGTCTATCCAGTGCCACTATCCTACATTCTTAGATACTCATGTCTGACTGCCACAGGTCTTCTGTCACACGATCCCTCCACCTCTTTGCTAGACACCCTTGTTTCCTCTTTCTTTCTTTCTGTCAGTCCCAATCTTATAGACAAGATGATCACCTTACTTTCTCCCTATCATATTCCATTATCACTTTTGCCCCATTCCCTTGCACTTCTCCTCCTAGCCATCTCTGTAAGTGCAATTCAAAGGCCGTGGTAAAGACCAGAAAAATACATCATCTGCTACTACTCTGCCATATTTTCTGCTAATCCAAACATAACATTTCATCCAGTTGCAGTAGAAGATGCATCCGCCCTGAGCCTATATGTGTTGTAGTGTAGGAAGTCAGCTAGCCTGTTCCTCAGGAATGTCTCCTTGTCTCTGTACATACACTCTGCTACTACCATGGTAAAAATGTTTATTAAAACATATAAGATACACTAAGTTTTGCTGTAATCTGAGAGATGTCATTTTGCTATGTGCATCTCTCGTTGCTTACCCTGGCACTATTTTTAGACTAACATGACTGTAGTCTCGGAGATTCCCCCCTTGGAAAGGGAGCGGTACCACTCTTGCTGTCTTACAGTCTGCTGACACTAGAGTTCATTGCTCAGAGATTTGCCAAACATCTCTGCTATTTTCATATACAAAAACACAAGTCAGAATCCAGGGGAACTTTTGATTTTTTCTGTCTTAATCATATGCTTCATTCTTTCTTTGTGTCAGCTAATCCCTTCTCTGCCTTCCGTATCAGCATCTGATGTCTGTTCGCCGCTTTCTTTTCTTTTTGTACTAACTAATCATGAAGACTGCCATCCCATGATGCTTCTTCATGAAGAATGTCTGAAAACTTTTATTCAGTACCACTGCATTTCCCTTTCTTCAAGGTATTTTCATAGCCTGGCCAAGTGAGATACTCTTTCCTTTCTTGTATAGCTAAAAATATCTTTGTTCTATTTTGAGCCTTTCAACCAATCAAACACCCTTTTAAACTTGCACATTTCCTGCCACCCTGCACTTGTCACCATTCTGGTTGTCTTTGCATTGTGTGTTTTCTTCACCTCTCTGCCTTCACCCTTCATCTCTTGTATTCCGTGTCTGTCATCCTAATAAATAACTTTGTTTTACTGTGTACCGTCATAGGCTTTTTCATATTTTTCCTTTTCCTCAAACTCTTATCTGTACCCTTGATAACACCATTCCTGTTCTTATAGCTTGTTAGCGCCATCAATTTGTATCCAAATCCCTAACTTAACTTTGACTCAGTCCCCGATCTAAAATCTCTGAAATCTTGCACAGTCATATTTTCCTTTGTCTATTCTCCTTCATATCACTAAAAATCATGCAAGCACATGACATCCACTGAGTGAAGGTATCTTCACACTCATATCCCACATGGCCTCCATCTTGGTTAGGGTCACATTCTCAATATTTAGAATTCCACAGCTATCTCCCAGCTTCTCTTTAACCTTAAGATTGAAATCTTCCCCAATAAATATAAACATTTTATTTGTACTCTACTCTTTTATGCTTCCCAGTTTGTTACTGTGCCTCCCTTGACATGTCTAAGTGCTTGTATAGTACATTTGTCCACTGGCACCATATCCTTCCTCTAACTCCAATTTACCCACCTATCAGAATGCTCAGTGCTGGTAATGACCTATCCTGCTCTCAGCCCCTTTATGTTGTGGTGGCAGTTCTTTTCTCTGATCTTGCATTTGATGTACTCCTTTTTCTAGGTAATTACTATGAATCCATTCCTCTCATCTCTATCATTCCTGAGATGCCTTTACCCAGGCACCTTGGTAATCCACCCACCCACTTCTATCAGTAACTAGCCTGGTTTATCTGATTCCAGCAATATCTATATCTACCTTCCACTCCTACAACACTACTTGCTCTGATTCATTTTCCTTAATAAATTCCTTGCACTTATCCACTTAATATGGTCTGTGCTTTTTTCTGTCTACCACCCAAGTTTCAAACCCTCTCGCCTTCTTCTGTGACCAACCACTCCCCCTTCTGTCTTGCTTAATAGTCCAGTCCTTATCATATATATTTCCAGCCAATATCTGAATTGCTCTGTCTGCTCTGTATGAAGATGGAGCCTGTATCAGTATTGCTAGTCTGTCTGCCAGATGTCTGACCAGAATTAAACAATTTCAAAGGCCTTCTCTTTTGTCCCCTCAAGCAGTTAGACTGGGTATTATGGATAACCTGGCACAGATATAGAGCACATGGGATGACAACCAAAAATGAAAAGTTCTCCAAAAAAAGAAATATAAATTAAGGGACAAGTGTTATAGTGGGCGTCCTTCCGCCATATGATACAGCGCTACTGATTTACTTAAGGTTTATTGACAAAGAGAGCAGAGTCTTAGTTTTATCTACTGTTTCCCTATATTTAAACTACTTAAGGTTTATTGACAAAGACAGCAGAGTCTTTGTTTTATCTGCTGTTTCCCTATATTTGAACTCGATTGATCTGTGTCTGCTCTGAGGTTATTTTGGCCTCTAGGAGAATGAGTGGGGGATGTTTTTAAAGTGTTTTATGACCACTTTTTCTTTGAAGTGCAGAAACAGTGGTTGAGAATACTAAAATGATGTAGGTGTTGGGTGGCAAGCCTTATGTTTCAAGATTTAGGGGCACTTGATCATTACAAAAATGTATTTTTAGTTTATTTGTGGATTGTTTATTTTCACATACGCTTACCATCTGAGTTGATGTGCTTCATTGAGTTATGCACTCCGATTATAAGGTTTGTGCTGTTTCATCCATGCAGTCAAGTCTGTGTATCTTTGAGTTGACATGACAGACTCACTCATATTTCACTTCTTATTGATGATGTACTCCAAATCAGGTTATACAGTTTTGCTACAGGCGTTACTTGTGTATAGTTTACAGGTTAGAGTTCATGTATTGGATCTTGACCGGTAGTGTGACCTTTTTCTTCCAATAAATATTCAAGAAGTGCACTTGCTACTGCAGTTTTATCTCAGGAAAGCCTGATATGAAGTAGCAAGTCCTTCCTTTCCCTGTATACTGTGCATGTGGATGCAGGCATTCTATTTGCATTGTCATTGCTTCCACCTCTTTGCCGAGAACGTGCAGGTTTAAATAATTTGCATTAATAACTCGTAAGTCTCATGTTTAGCTCAAGTTCTAGAGTTTGATCACCTCTAAGTGCACATTTTACACCTGGATTCCCTTTCATTACAGTGTAACCAAGCATTAATGCAGTCCATCATCTTGTCTGCATCTCAGTCATATCTTTGCCAAACCCCTAATCCCACTTTTGTGTTATCTGCAAAAAAACCCTGACTAAATGTCCATGCCTTGTACAAGGTCTTATATGGACAAATGAATTAGGTCTGGCCCAATGACCATACCACTGTAAAATAATGAGGCTTGGCCCAAGAAACAATCTGTGTGCAATATGACTAGCCACCTCAGTTCCTCCCAAGAGCTCTCGTCTTACTAATACCCCATGTATACCACCCCCTGGTTGCTTTTGTACATACCTGAATGTTTTGTTGCCCACTCATAGCCCTTTCATTTTGCACAAGTCTGTAGCAGAGAACCAGGTCAAACTTTTTTTTTCTTCTGAAGTTTGGGGAATTCTCATCCAAAGTGTTGCCCTTAGCATCTATATGGTAACCTACTTGTAAAACTGGATAAACTTTGTTTGAAATGATCTACTGACTTTTAAATTCAAGCAGGAATTCATTAGCCCAGTTATTCTGCCTCAGGAATCACCTTAACTGAGGAGGAACCACATATTTCTCTATGGCTAATCTCAGGTTTGTTGATCTGTAGCTATCAGAGCTTCTCAATTTATCATCCATCCTTAATAACAGGCATTGCTAATATTACTACCAATCTCCTTAACCATTTCATCCCTAATGCACATAAGGAACAGATATCATATATTCTACTAAAGTCAAAACAGCCTTCTTGAGAAAGGTGTAGAAAACCTGTTTTGCCTCTTTCCTTATGCTTCCTTAGTGTCTTATGACTTCAGTCACTTTGATACCACATTTTGACTTGGCTGCCACTCTCACACAGTTGTAATCCTGTCCTCCTTTTCATTGTTGAACACAGCTGAGACCTACCTATTTAAAACTGTCACATGTTCAGCAATCCCATTATATTCCTGTGATCACAGAACAAGTCCTTGGGTTCTATTAGTCTTTCTTTCCATCCACCTAACTTAAGCTTTCACTGTAGCAGGCAGCTTTTTCTTTTCCCCTTCAATCCTCTTGATACTTTGTGGCCTTAGTACAGCTGTCCCACAGGTCTGGCCATCTTGATACCTTGTACAGCCTTTTATTCCTGACCTCTGCACAGCTGCCCCACAGGTCTATCATTTTAATTTTATTTGCTGCATTTCTGTCTAATGAGACATACTTGTTTTTCTTCTGATTGCCTTTTCAACCATTTTGAATCAATTTCTATGCACCATATAGCACACTTTATTATATTCTCAGTCAATCCACTTTTCTACTTTCCTCTGATTTTTCTGGCCTTCTGGCTTTTAACTTCTTTGTGTTCACATATTTACACCCACCAGTAATTTCAATCTGTTGCCATTGTGGCTAAACCTGTTTCCCCTTCTCACACTAGCATGAATAACATTGCATGGCTATTGACTGTCAGCAGAATCCAAACTTGTAGACTCATTACCTTGTCTGTTTGGCAGAAAACAAATATCCTAATCAGCCTGCTGTTTATTTCTAGCCTGATATACTGGGGTACTCTAGTATGATGATAGCAGGTCAAAGACTCCAAACATTACCATTATTTTTTACTTCCATTGCTTAATCCTACCAGTAACCAACATACTCTTCTTGGTACTTATACTGTGTGTCCCGTGGAGGTTATTAATATACCAGATTTCTGTAATTATCATAAGCAAATTTGCAATCAGACACTAAGTGAGATTCCTGCCTTTCCCCTCCAGTTGATTCCCAACATATTCCATGTTCTGCTGTCTTATCGGTGTCTGTTTTCCAACTGCCTCCTCTAAATGTTCCTTTGATGTGGTTTAACTCCCTCCTTGGTACTTCAGAAAATACTCTACACTTGTATTTCAGTGACCAATACTTCTTGTCATTGGCCACTTCTCAATTACTTGAGTTCCAGTCTGCAACAATTTAAGTAACTAATGCATGCCCATTGTCTTAGCTAAATGTATAGCATTGTCACATAGCACACTGGCCATGCTATCTTCACTTGCACTCTTCTAGTGGCCCTTTCTGTTTGCCTTCTCCCTTTTTATTGCCTCTTTTAACTACTTTTCTGATTAGCATAAATGATGTGTGTTCCTCTTATCCTTCCCTTCACTTTCCCTTTTGCTTACATCATAGGTTCATAGGTAGGTACTACGCTATTGGCCCTAGGGCCTATATAAGCCTAGCCTGGCTTTCACCACCCAAGAAAATTATTTTCCTGTGCCACTGTTGAGCAGAGCCACGGGGTGAATTTCCTATAGGTTCATAGGTAGGTACTAGGCTATTTTCCCTAGGGCCTATATAAGCCTAGCCAAATCATTACAATTATTTTGCAATGTTTTCCTATATTTCTTGATATTGCCTTCATTTTTATTATGCCACCCAAATCTCCTTTTCTACTTGTAAGATTTTTTTTTTAAGTTTTGCTTAATTGGTTTCCTAATATCAGAATAACCATCAGTTATACCCAATCCCTTCATCTAACTTCAGTCTTCCTCTCTAAACTAACTTGTTTACCTAAAAGACCATGACCACCCAGCTGGGGACACAGTTGGTGGTGCATTATATCCATTTCTGAGATGGAAGTAAATAAGATCAAGGCATTCCCTCTATAGTGTCATTTGATCCGGTATTGGGGTTATGTCCTGCAATTCCCCCCTATTGGGTAGACATGCCATGGCATATCACACATGTATGCATTTTTGCATGAGTTGTACTGCACAACCTGTCTATCCACCATATATGCATGTGCGCGCGCGTGCACACACACACACACACACACACACACACACACACACACACACACACACACACACACACACACACACACACACACACATACACACACACACACACACACCGCAATATTTCTAGTTCTGCACGGCTTCTGATAAAGAGTTGTATAGTCTTTTAATCAATATGGTGTTCCAGAAAAAAAAATATTCCTTGCCTTTCCTAGACCTCTCCCAGTCACCTGCTAAACTAATCCACTGCTTCTTCTCGAAGTCCCTCAGTGAATGGTTAAACTGCATGAACCTTTCCTTCCTGCCACATCTGGTTCTTCGTTCTCTGAATGTCGCCACATTTTCCAAATCCCAATATAAGTCTACAACTTCCTTGGTCCTCCATGAAGTCTCTTCCACAGATCCCTCTGCCACATCATTTATTCCCGCAAAGGTCACTATAATTTTGGGATCACTTTTTATGATACTGCCTGACCAATCCTTACAAGAAATAGGCATTCAACAACTTTGTTGATTGTGCATTTTTTCAAGTCAATGCATGTTTACTCCACATTTGATTGACAACTGCTCAAACAAAATAGTAAACATGAATATAGGAGGCAGGATGCGTATCGTGCAGAGTTTTTTGCCTCATTCACCTCCTTACTTACTTAATTATATTTATTTTTTATTTTATTTTATTTTACATTTGTTGACTGGGTTAATCCAAATGAGCTAATCAGCCCTTTTTCAGTGGAGGCCCGAGGAGAAAAGCTCCACAGTTTTGCAATTTTAGTGTTAACAGTGTCAGCAGGTTGCAATGTATACATACAATGAAATATATTTTGTCAGAAAAATAATAATGGAGAAAAAAAACACAAGCATACATAAGAGAAATTATATGATACAAACTTTTTGAATAATCAGTGAAAAGAGTTCATAGTGTATGCAGTTATTTCATGAGATATGTGACATTAGAAATGGAGATAAGTGATTGAGAAGAAGAGTGATGCTTTGAAGAGCTTTACAAGCTAAAATGGTTTGAAGTTTTGGTGATTACATATGAATTAACTAGCACTTTGTTAGATAATCATGGGAAATGTTAGGCATACTTAAAAAATCATTTAGCCATGTCTTTACTTATAATACACAGACATTAACACTTGCATCTTTACCTAGTTCTACCTCCCTCTCTCCTCATTAATTTAATACTCCTAATAGCAGAGTACCCCACAGCCAGCACTACCTTTTTATCTAGTCTAAGATTACCTGTCCCCTGTTCAGCTATGTATCTGGTCCTTCCAAAAGCATGGTCTTCCAATTTAACCATTTTGCCTCTTCTAGCAACTCTATAATAGTTCCACCTCTGGACATTTTGTAATTCTCAATGTCTAAAACCTCTTCTGTCTAGGTGCACCTGTCCTGAACATAGCTTTTTTCCTCTCTTTTCTTCTCTACCTGTACTATCCCGTCATCCCATCAGTCTAATCTAAAACATATCATTGCTGTAAACTTGATATTCTCACTTTTGCCTGCCATCAAGTTACTACTTTTCTCCTGCTTAAAACATACCCCATTTTGGTCTCCATTCTTGCTTCTCTTTCTCAATCCCTTTCCCTGATTCCTTCTGTGCAAGTCTAATTTCTCTGTCTCCCTGTGACAAAATTCTGCTCCCCTGAAACACTTTCTTATTTTGCTTTCCAGAGTCTGGTCTCCGTCTGTCTACTGTTAATATTCTCTGCTTCTGGTCTCCCTCTGTCTACTATTAATATTCTCTGCTTCTGGTCTCCCTCTGTCTACTATTAATATTCTCTGCTTCTGGTCTCCCTCTGTCTACTATTAATATTCTCTGCTTATAGTTTCCTAGATTCATAGGTAAGTACTAGGCTGGCTGCCCTTGTGGTCCATTTTAAACCTAGTCAGTTTCCCTTTTTGTGGTTGAATTAACCTACGCATTTGGTGTAAGATTGGCCTTGCCCATTTCATAGTAGATAATTATAAATCACCACCACCAGTAATAAGAATATCTGGGATCTATGGATGATTTGAGAGGACCCCTGCATTGAATAAAACATTTAGGAGGTACCTCTTCTCATTAATTTCTTCTGTACAGCTGTATTGTAATTCAGTATAGCCCCCCTTTTCCCATGCTGTTGACCTTTTCTACATTAAATCTGAGGGACAGTGTCTTTCTGGTAATAGGGCTTGAAGCTATGCCATCATTTCCTCCAGGATATCCAAAGCTCTAATTTAACAATGAAAAACTGTTTTTTTTAACTTTATTTACTGGTTTGTCTGAGTTTCCTGCTTTACTTCGTTGGTAAATGTATTGGGTTTTCTCAGGTTATGGTTCTAATATATATTGCTATGTTTTATCCCCTAGTTTCACGTTTATTAGTACTATAAGGGATATTTAGAATATGTCAGACAGAGTACTAAGAGGTGGAGAAGTCTGTATTATAAAGATTCTTAGTGATTATAATTTCCTGTTTAGCAGATTAATGCTAAAATGTGAGGTGTGCAACAATGCAATTCCCTTTGTTTTGTAATCGCCTGTAATAAACCCGCATACTAACTTAAAATTAACTTGAAAGTATATCACTTTGCATAACAGAAACTTAAACAGATCAGCTTGAGAGCAGAAAAGATCTTTTGGTAAGCAAACTAACAAGTTATAACAAATAAGAAAAATTCAAGGTTCAAAGAATGCTTCTTCTCCAGTAATGTTTCTCAAAGGAGCTTTTTTTTTGGATAAGCACTTTTGTCATTCAACTTCTTCAGATCTAGTACAACCCATGTTAACAGTCATTTGTGAGTAGCACTGATATATACAGTTTTACAACAATGAGAAAAGGTGGGGCATTTATTATAATTGAGTAGAAAATATGAGTTTCCTGATTGGAAGGAGCAGATGAATTTCACTGGATGAAAAAATTCTGCTAGTTTTCATGTAGGTCAGTGAGTGGGTGGGTTTGTTTTAGTTACTAGCCAAAGGGAAATGAATACCTTCTCTATTTCCATGAGTTTCATACTTTCACTTTTTTTTTGACATGACAATCATCCTAATCTGTTCCAAACCATATTCCCTAGATGCTATTCCACATATGCCATTGCTAGATAAATTAATTAATTTCCTAAAATCAATGCCAATTTGACAATATATTGGCTGTCTAAATTCAAGTTAACTTTATCTGCATAGAAATTGACAAATTATATTTCCTGCAGTGTTTTTAGCTTAAACTGAATCCTTACACAGTATGCTTTTGTAAATCATTATTTTGTTCATAAATAGGTTAGCCAGTGTTTCAGATAAATGTGTTTAACCTGATTTTACTGTGCTAGAGACAATGTTGAGTCCAGATATTTTACAGTCTTGCCAGTTATCTATGCTAACATTTTATTTAAATAGATTTCTCAAGCCTGCCTTTACAAGGCTACGAGAATCAAGATTTCAATACATTAAGACAGTTTTAAAGCTTTGTCTGTCTTTGGTAGGATTGCCACCTCTTGCAGTGCTGAAAAATGGACCAAAGCCATACCCCCCTACAATACCCTTGACCCTGCCCAGGACTAACCTTTCTCCAAAAATGTACGCACCCATTTTGTGAAGTAAATGCATGCATCATTAGGGCAGAATGTCCCTGTTAATCCAATTTTACTTTCCTAATCTAGAGTGCGTTAGTATTTTTTTTTCTTGTTTGTACAGTATCTCAGACTCCACCGCATCTTGCTAGTGATGCTTTTCTGCAAAAAAAAAAAAAAAGACATTGGTTGCATTTTAATTAACTCTGGCATTCTTTACACACTTCTACAGAATACCAGAGTTTGTAGAGTGCTTTCTGGACTACCAGAGAATCATATCATTTTGATTTCCAGATAGTCTGGAAAAATACTGGATAAGTGGCAAGCCTAATCCTTGGAAAACCAACATGCATTCAGTTATTAAAATATAAACATGCAGAACTAAATGTTATGGGCCTTCTTTTACAGGGCATATTGTTGTTAGCAAATCTTTTGCTGTTTGGGTTTAGTTTCCATGGATGGTGGAAGGTAGGCAGTGTATGAAAACACCAAAATCAATAGCAAGTACTTTTACAATATATTAAAGTCAGAAATTTTTCAGATTTAAGTAGGACATCTGAGAAATCCTGAGAAAGATATGACATGACCATTAAGCTATAGTGTGGTTGTATCTGGTTGGTGGATGTATCTGCTTCCATTTTCAGAAAAGCATTCCAGACTTTTTGGAGCTATTTCCACTTGTTTTGTTGCATGCACAGTAAAAACCATTGAGTATTCTATTCAGACTGAGTTTGTAACTATAGCCAGATCACTTTTTAATCATTAATAAAGGAATAAATAGCGGTGATAGAAGAAACACCAAAAATTTAGGCAGACAACAGATCTAGGAGCTATATGTTAAGATGAGAAAGCCGAAATAAAACAGGAAAATTAAAATAACTAAAACAAACTACAGAATTAATGACTAGAATCTAAAATACTCAATATTAAATTTGCTTCAGTCCATCAGAGTAGCAGACCATGAGTGTCCAAGTTACTGATCCATGCTCCAAACCAATCCCTTGTTATGTGCCAGTTAGAGTAGTCCTATGTCCCTGGACATTCATGCTCCCTTATTGCAGTACTGTGCCACTAGTGCATGTTAGTATTTCAGAGGCCCATGCTGCCACCTCCTTTCCAGGATGGATGACCTGCTATGCAGGTAGTGTTAGTAGTGATGGGTGACTAACTTTAATGACACTTGCAGGCCATTTGAAAAAAATCCATGATATGCCTAGCTTCAAACAAATAATTTGACTTTCACCTGCAGACTTTTCTATATTTTCTGCATATGGGAGAGACGTCTTAAAATGTGTTTGGGGGAAGTGTTACCATGAGTTATTTGGCTGAAATTAGGAATATTATCAAACATTTGTTGGACAGTTTACATAGAATAGATGATATTAGTGGTACTTATTTGAAAATTTCCAAAATGGACAGAAATGTTTACGAATAATGGTAATTAATAATGGTTAAACAGATTCTTATAGTGAACATAAATATGTGGATATCATGCTAGTAGCTGTAATGAATAAGAAACAATACATATTTTGTTACTGAGTGTGAAGCTTTGCTTTTGAATACTTAAATGCTTGAATTGGGGCTATTGTGATGCTATTGCATGTATTATTTCATTTTATTTTTTCTTATCCTTGTGCCTACACAATCTGAAATGCCTGGTTTTTATTTCTCATTTGCTATTTTTCTCAAGTAGAACAGAGACTACTTTGCCTATGTAAGTGCTTACATGCTCATCCTCTAGTTCTCTTCATTAATTGTAGTAACATTCTGTTTAACATTCTGCTTACTTTACCTCATTGTCTCTCTCTCCATTTATTTACCCAGCTATCCAACCTGCTTGTACTGTCCTACAGTTGAGAATTTGCCCTGTCTGTTGCGGACCTACAGCCTTATTCCACGGCAATGACTGCTGTCCACTCCCTATACTAAGGAACCGTACCTATATACTCCTTGTGCATCAGTCCTTCAAGAAAAGAAAGTATGTGTTTTTAAAACTACAGGCAGTACAACTAAACAATTTTTTGATACTTTAGGTTTTTTGTACACTCCCTAGCCAGGGAGACCAGCAGCCAAAGCCCCTCTCTTCACTTACTTCCATACCTTCTCCTCACATGCCCTCTGTATATAATTCTTCCCTCCTCCTATTTGTAGACCTGCTACCTCCCTAAAGAAGCTATTGTTTGTTATACTGCATTTGTCCACTAGGTGGCAACCTTCTCCTAGATCTATCCCACTTTCAGAGATCATCTGTGCTTGTGTATAAAGCCATGATGAGTGGATGAGATCGTTAGGTTTACCCGGCTATCACTTCTGTGTCACTGTTAGACAGAGGCATGAACCAAATATTCCACTCTTAGACTCCCAATTTTCATAACTTGTTGAACTACAGCCCCACTATTTCCTTCTACCTGTACTCTACATTACTTACCTACCCTGCTTACTATCACTACTATCAAGGCTCTTACATCCTACCTATTCCCACCCAAACTTACCTAGACTTTCATCTCTCCTCTGATTGTTTTCCTAGGGTTTACTCCCTCAGTGGCTCAACCCACTCCATTCGCCCTGCGGGCTCACTCAGCTCCCCTACCCTATCCCCAATTCCCACTCACCCCCAGTACACTTACCTTTATTGTACCTTTGAATCTCCTCCCCTTCCCCTAAGCCAATCCAATTTTCTACCCCCCCCTCCCAGCATTCATTCAATTGGTAATCCCACCCCTTCTCTATTCCTTAACAGCCTGTACTCTCAGTTAAACTCCTGGGGCTATTCTCACCAAACACTCACCTGTTACCTTACCTGCCCTAATCTTAATTTACTCTAATTAATCATGACTTTTACAGTTCATCAAGCTTCCCTTATCTCCTCTATATGCATTTTCTCCTAATAACTGTTTACAATGCTAATTCCTATTCCTCCTACAAACTACCTCCTCCCCTCCACCCCCTCCACTCTCTCTCTTCCCCTCCCCAAAACTTTCCAGTTTTACCACATATCCCCCTCCCTACGTCAACCTAATCCAGTTCACTATTTTAAACTAAAGCTCCTAACCACTTCTTTAAGACCTCCTACAACCAAACTGAAATTGCTTCTCTCACCAACTTCATGTCACAGACCAAAGGTTCCTCTCCTTTCTTCCTCCAATTGTCTTGCCCTATCAGGAGACATTCACCCTAACCCTGGACCTATGACTAGTATCAATCCTTCTCGCCCTACCGCTTCAAATAGGAACAACGATAAATACCTAAAGCTCATTACCATTAATGCCCAGAGTGTAAAAAGTAAAATAACACTCTTCCACGCTTGGCTAAACCACACTCAACCTGATATAGTGGCAGTACCCCCCGGCTTTCAAGCTCTCAGATACGACCGCCAAATCAGGAAAGGAGGAAGAGTAGCCTTAATCTATAGCAGCCAGCTGAACCTCTGCCCCTACCATAACCCCATTCCTCAGTTCAACAGTGCCGAACTAGTCACTGGGATCCTCAAAATGAATAAATGCAAAAGTATCTGTATTGTGGCCATCTATATCCCCCCTGGAAACACCACCAACACCCTAGAAAACATTCTCTCTCTTGGGCCTCAACCAACATTAAACTAGAAACATACATTCTAGGTGATGTGAACATTGACTGGAATAGAATCGATAACAGTAATCCCTCTCTATCTATCAATCTATTTAATTTCACACAACTAATAAACAGCATTACCAGACCCAACAGAAACAACCCCCCGGGGTCCATCCTGGACTGGATCTTAGTTTCCCACCCTAATAAGATCTCTGACTCTGGCATTCTACCAGACACATTGAGTGATCATCTCCCAGCCTTTATTCACCGAGCTTCCCATTCCTCCCCACACCAACACCAATATACCCATACTCATAATCTCTCAAAACTTTAACCCTGCTATATTTTTGGAAACCCTTAAACTAAGGAATTGTGACATCCACTAGATAAAGCCTTAGACTCCTTCAATACTACCTTCCTAACCATCCTAAACTCCCAAGCTCCACCCTGGACAAAACGAATAAAACACAATTCCGCCCCTTGGCTAACAAAGGACACAAAAACTCTTATGCTACAAAGAGATAAGACATGGAAACTTTACAACAAAAATAAACACCCAGCCACCCTCCTTCAGTATAAGCAACTCCGCAATCTAACCAAAAAGCATATCACTAATGATAAAAAGTCTTATTATACCAAACTACAGTCCACTCACTCCAAAAATCCCCAACAATTCTGGAACTCCATCAACTCGCTCATGCACCCTGGCACTAAATCCAATCCCTGTCTTGACAGCAATAAAACTGACACAGAAATTGCCACCCTTTTTAATCACTTCTTTACCAACTCTATAGCTGAACTCACTAAGACCTTCCCAAAATACAACCCTTCCCCTTCCCTTAATACCACTTCCCCCTCTACTCCACAACCCCCCACTGCTAATTCTCCCCCTATTTTTCAGCTAAAACCAGTCTCAATTTCCTACATTAAAAAGCTTTTTTCCAAACTTAAGCCATGCTCCAATGCCCCCGACAACATTTCCTCACTCTTCCTCAAACATGCTGCAGATGGTATAGCCATCCCCATCTGCATTCTTATCAACAGATCCATTCAGGAATCCTATGTCCCCAAATTATGGAGAACAGCATACATCTTGCCCCTCCACAAAGGAGGCAAAAACAATAGCATCTCCAATTTCAAAAGTACTTGAAAAATGCGTTCACCTGCAAGTCATGCCCCACCTCCTCAATAACCAACTCCTCACCCCTACACAACATGGCTTCTGTCCAGGCCATAGTACTACAACTGCTCTCCTCTCTTTCTTAGACATTGTTAAACATGCCCATGATGCTGGAGAAATTGTCTCCACTGTCCTTCTTGATCTATTTAAGGCATTCGACACTGTATCACATACCCATTTTCTCAATCACCTTTCTAACCTAACTCTCTCCTTAGATACCCTTTCATGGTTCAAAAGTTATCTTTCTGACAGATCCCAAGCTGTGAAATGGCAAACTGGTACTTCAACCTTCCTACCTACACCTACCGGAGTCCCCCAGGGATCTATACTCGGACCTATGCTCTTTAACATATTCATCAATAATTTTCACACTGCAATTCCAAATGCTCAAATAGTGCAATATGCTGACGACTCCACGTTAGTCTGCTCTGCCCTTAGCCTTCCTAAGCTCCAGACTAAAACTCAATTGACCTTCACAACTACAGAGAACTGGATGCTTCAAAATCATCTCTCCCTTAATGCCAATAAATCTAAAATCCTTCTTTTCTCCCCCACAAAAGCCCATCCTCTTGACAAGCAATCATTCAAGATCACCAGCCATACTCACTCCCCTATAGAAGTTGTTCCTTCTGCCAAACTTCTTGGTGTTACCATTGATGAACATCTGAAATTCGATACACATATTCAACTGAATATCAAAAAAACCCATCAGAAACTCGGTACGCTATATAGAAACGCTCACTTTCTCTCCCCTGCTACAAGGCAAACCCTTGCCTCCTCCTACCTACTACCTTCCCTACTGTATGGTGCTCCACTTCTAACTAACCTCTCAGCCTCCATCTCCTCAAAATTAGAAAGCTGCTACAACAAAATCACCAAATTTGCTACTAAATCTACTCACTACACCCACCATTGCACCTCTCTCCACAGTCTAAAGTTGCTTGAACTTCCTAATCATCTAGACTACCTTCAATTTACTACAACCCACAAACTAATCTTTAAACCTACTGTATGCCCTGCTCTAACTAATATCTTGCCTTTCTACATACCACTCAGACCCCTAAGATCAGCCCAACAAAATCTACTTTCTGTACATAAACCTAAACGACCCCCCTGGCCAATTTCTCTTTTCCTACTCACTGGCCAAAAAAATGGAACTCTCTCCAACGCTACTTAGAATCACTACAAACTCTGAACACTTTAAATCCCTACTCTACTCCCACCTCTCCCAAAACTGGAAATGTAATTGTACCCTTCCGACCTAAATCCCTCTTATGTCTCCTAGACATGTTCTTCTTCAAATGCCTCTACTTTCTGCTCTTTCTACAGCTCCCCCCTCTACTTCAAATGTATATTGAATTTTTCTCCCCAGAGTACTTACTATTTAAATACTGTACACAGGCTCCCATCTCTACTCTATGCAAATGGCTCTACATGCAAATTGCTCTCTGAATTTGATTGTAAAAATTATACTATTCACATATTTCATATGTATGTGTTCTTTTGCATTATTCTATGAATAATTTGTACAAATGTATGATTCTATGCTTGCTTGCTTTAATTTCTGTAATTGTTTTTATTGTTACTTGTTTTTATTTCTTAATTGTTTTTATTATGGAGCTTTTCTCCCCTGGCCTCCACTGAAAATGGGCCTTTTGGGCCCAGTGGACCTCCCCTGTTATCAAACTGGAAATAAATAAATAAATAAATATTCTATCCCAATAATTCATTAGTATTTTTAAAAAATACTGAAAATGTTTTGGGGTTTAAGGAAGTATTGCATTCTACACTTTCAGTTTTTTTAGCATGTCAAAAATATTGTTAATTTCCTTGTACTTAACCGTGATGAAAAAGCAGCTCCTGCCATTAAGCAGATAGTAGGTAGCCTCAGAAATGAATATCCAGCAGTCATTGCTATGTCTGGTCTTAACAGTTTGTTAGAATTACTATCCAGAGATATGAAGCTGCTACCAAATTCAGATGTAATAAAGAGATTGAGATATTTGCCATGAACACACAGGCGAGACCACTAGAAACTTTAATAGGTTCATAGCTTGTTACTAGGCTATTGGCCCTAGGGCCTATGCAAGCCTAGCCATAACAATTCCCTGGATATTTCTTCCCACAATATTTACTTCTCTGGACCCCTGACTAGCAGGGCGACTGACATGATCCTCGGGGTGAATTTCCTATCTCCCATCCAATCATCAAGGTTCCTTTTAAAGAGGGCCAATGAGGCGCTCTGCATGACATGTATGGGCAGTCTATTCCAGACTATGGGGAGTCTCTGGGTCAGGAACCTATTCCTCCAGCATGTTTTGTTCATTGTGATGACAAGGTTTAGATCCCTGGAACATGTGGCTCTGAGGGATTGGGATTTCTTTAAGTGGAGCATGTCCAGCAGCTCAGGGTTTGACACGGCCTTGTATGTTAAGCAGGGATCGCCTCTGAGTAGACAATATGCCACAGAGCATAGCTGGAGTTTTTATAGATGGTCAGCATATGGCATCTGTTTTAGGCCTGTGATTCTTTTAATGAGGTATTTCTGTGGTGTTTCCAGATGTTGCAGATGTCTTGTGAGGTACATACCAAACGGGGCATTATACTCTATAATGGCTCTAATGAGGGATGAGTACAGTGGAACAATGACCTCCTTTTTTCTGGATGAAAAGCCCTTAGTGATGAGGTGTGCCACATAGAAGGATTTCCTGACAGTTGTGGCAATGTGGTTATCGAAAGTGAGACCACTGTCCACCTGTGTCCCTAAGTCTCTCATCACACTTTTGATGTTTAGTGTCCTGCCACCTATGTGGTAATTCATAGGTACATGTTTTTTTCCAAAGGGGATAACTATACATTTCTTGGCATTAAGCTTGAGCCCATGGCTCTGGCACCAGGCATCTGTTTCTGTAAGGCCCTTTTGTAGAATATCCACATCATTTGAGGATTCAATAATGGCTCCCAGTTTGCAGTCATCTGCAAACTTTGTTAGCCAGAGTCCCTTAGTGTTGGCCTGTACTTCAGAGAAGTAGATGCCAAACAAGAGTTGTCCCAAGACTGAACCCTGAGGTACTCCACTTGTCTGGAGCTGGATTTGGAGTCGGCTACTTTTACAGTCTGGGTTCTGTCAGTAAGCCAGTTGGCAACCCATTGAGTGACGTAGGGATTTATGCCCAGCTTAGTAGGTTTATCTATGATTCCAGAGTGGGGATGGTGTTGAAGGCCTTGGCGAGGTCCAGATAGGCTGTGTGGACCATCTTACCCTCGTCCACAGCTCTGGAGACTGATTCGAAGAAGTCAGTCATATTCAGGAGACAAGATCAGCCCTTCACAAACCCAAACTGGGAGGGGTCCAGTGTTTGAAGGTTGCTAATGTCTTTGTTTATAAGTTCCATGATAATGCGTTCCATGCCCTTGCAGATCAGGCTTGTCAGACTGATGGGATGGTAATTCCTGGGATCCAAGGCGGATCCTTCCTTGTGGAACGGGATAACTGTAGCTGTGCGCCACTCAGTGGGCACGAAGCCTGAGGTGAGGCTGTGATTAAACATGACACTTAGGTGAAGTGCCAGTTCATTTTGTAGTTCATGTAGTACACAGCCTGGGATGTCATCTGGTCCCATGGATGCTGTATTCTTAGCTTTGGAGAGTGCGGTTTCTACCTGTGTGGCCATGATTTTTAAGACACAGTTGTAGGAATGTGTCAGGCCCATAAAAGCAGATATTTCCTGTTATAGCAGATTTTTATTAGGCTGGTAGTAATGATTTATTTTTTGAAACCTTTTAACAGATTTTTATTAGGCTGGTAGTAATGATTTATTTTTTGAAAACTTTTATTAAAGTTCATAGGTTCATAGGTAGGTACTAGGCTTTTGGCCCTAGGGCCATTATAAGCCTAGCCAAAATGGCACCCTAGCTTTTGCCACCCAAGAAAATTACTTTCCTGTGCCCCTGTCAACCAGAGCCACAGAAGTGATCCCTGGGGTGAATTTCCTATTTTCCATCCAATCATTAAGATTTTTCTTGTAGAGTGCTAATGAGGAGCTTTGTTTGATATAGATAGGTAGTTTGTTCCGGGTCTATATTAAAACATCGGAAGCTTAAATGAGCGAATGATGTTTCATCGATCCTTTTTCAGCGAAAGCTGAAAATGTTGACACTTCAGAACAGAGATTTTTTTTCCTAAGGAAAGAAATCGCTGTTCCAACCAAAAACAAAAAAAACCCCAGAAAGTTCAAAACACATGCACACGTACCTTAACCCTAATTCTACCCCCAACAAAAGTAAACAGCTGAAAACACATACAGACGTAACTCAACCATACATCTAACACAAAAAAAAAGTTAACATTTTAAAACATATGCACTTACCTTAACCTACACCCTAACCCTAAGGTCAGTACAGTTGCACATTTATGTAAACGGTTTCAGACACATACACACTTACCTCAACCCCAATTCTACCCCCCCAAAACAAAAGTGAACAACTGAAAATACATACACACGTAACTCAACCATACATCTAATGCAAAAAAAAACAGTAAACACTTTCATACATATGCACTTACCTTAACCTGCACCCTAACCCTAAGGTCAGTAACTGTTGCACATTCATGCTCGGGAGCTATACCGGATAAGGGAATCCCTGAGACCACACTACAGTCCAGAACACAGCAAAGCAACAAAGCGGTCAAGCGACTTCTTTCCCAGAAAAAGAATTTGCTGAACAGCCACTTCGCTGTTTTGCCTGTTCGCTCTTTAGGTGTCAATGAAAACACATTTGAGAAAAGGCGTTTTTGTCATTCTAATAGGAACCCGTTTGTTCCAGAGTATAGGAAGTCTTTGGGACAGGAATCTATCCCTCCAGCATGTTCTGTTTATTGTGGTGACAAGGTTTAGGTCCCTAAAGTGTGTAGCTCGGAGGGATTGGGATTTCGTTAAGTGGTGCATGTCCAACAGCTCTGGTTTGACATAAGTTTGTATGTTATAGGCAGAGATTGCCTCTGAGTAGGTGATATGCAATGGTGTAAAGCTGGAGGTTTTTGAAACAGTCTGCGTAGGTCATCTGTTTGAGGCCAGTAATCCTCATTCTGAGGTATTTTTGTGGCCTTTCCAGTTGTTGTAGATGTCTTGTGAGGTACATACGAAAATGGGTGCTGTGCTCTGTAATAGGTCTAATGAGTGATGAGTAGAGGGGAACAATGACCTCTTTTTTCCTGGATGAGAAACCTTTTGTGATGAGGTGCGCCACATAAAATAATTTCTTGACTACTGTGGTGATGCGATTATCAAAGGAGAGACTACTGTCCACCTGTGTCCCAAGGTCTCTTATCATACTTTCAGTGTTAAGTAGACTACTGCCTATGTAGTAGTTCATGGGTACAGAGTTTTTACCAAAGGGGATGACAATGCACTTTTTGGCATTGAGCTTGAGGCCATGGCTTTGACACCAGGCATCTGTCTCAGTGAGACCTTTTTGTAGGATGTCCACATCATTAGGAGTTTCGATTATGGCTCCTAGTTTGCAGTCATCTGCAAACTTTGTTAGCTAAAGACCTTCTGTGTTAGCCTGTACTTCAGAGAAGTAGATAGCAAACAGGAGAGGACCCAGGACTGAACCTTGTGGTACTCCACTTGTCACTGGTCTGAAGTCAGATTTGGAGTCTGCTTCTTTCACAGTGTGGGTTCTGTCAGTGAGCCAGTTGGCAACCCATCTTGTGACATAGGGATTTATACCTAGTTTAGTGAGTTTATGTATAATTCCAGAGTGGGAGATGGTGTTGAAAGCCTTGGCGAGATCTAGATAGGCTGTGTGAACCACCTTACCCTCGTCTATGGCTTTGGTGACCGCTTCAAAGAAGTCTATCAGGTTTAGGGACATGAGCTGCCTTTTACAAACCTGAACTAGGTGGGGTCCAGAGATTGGAGATTACCAATGTCTTTGTTTTTTAAGTTCCATGATGATATGTTCCATGACCTTGCAGACCAGGGTCATCAGGCTAATGGGGCGGTAGATCCCACGGTCTCTGATGGCTCCACCTTTGTGGAGTGGAATAACCATTGCTGTACATCATTCAGTGGGCACAAAGCCTGAGATGAGGCTATGATTGAACATGGTACTTAGGTGGGGTACCAGTTTGTTCTGTAGTTTGTGTAGAATGCAGCTTGGGATGTTGTCAGGTCCCATGAATGCTGTTTTCTTGGCTTTGGAGAGTGTGGTTTTTACCTGTGCAGCTGTGATTACAGGAACTTTGTATTCTTCCGGTATGGAGATGGGCCCTTTAGAAGGGTGGGGGTAGTAAAGTTAGCACTGAACCTATCTGCCAGGATGTTGGCAATATCAGTTGGTTCTGTATATTTAGTGCCATTGTGCTGTAACTCAGAGCAGATCTGAGTGTTGCCATTGAGATTCTTGACATAGCTATAGAATGCTTTGTGGGTGTCTTTAGAATCAGTGGTGATTTTGTTTTCGTAACTAGCTTTGGAGGATTTTATGAGGGATCTCAGCTTCTTATTGAGGCTGACCAGGGAGTTCCTCCAGTCATGGGATTTTACTCTTTTTTCGCAACAGTTTCGTTCTTCTGTTGTAGTTTGTTTATGGCAGGGGACCACCAGATTGGCTTCCTTTTTTTGGAGGATAGCATCTTGGTTCTGTTAGGGATAGCATGATCCAGACACTCGTGTAAGTGCTTATAAAGTGCATTTGTGTAGGATTCAACAGTTGTACCTCTATCGTCCGTCTGCATGGGTGTCATGAAGTTTGCCACTACTGTCTTGAGAAGCGTGAAGTTGGCTTTGGAGAAATGTTTTATGGTGGTTTCCATAATGGGGGTGGGGGCAGGATGTGGATGTCTAGGGTGATTAACTTGTGGTTGGATCTGACCAATGAGAAATTAACCTCTGGTGTGGAACACCGGTCGCCCATGTTGGTGATGACCAGGTCTAGGATATTGCTACCCCTGGTGAGGGTGTAGATAAGTTGATCCAAGGCATTGGAATTTATAAATTCCAGAAAACGTTAAGCAAAAGAGTTGGTACATGAGTAGTTTTCCCAGTTAATGGTGGGGTAGTTGAAATCACCTATTATTAGGGTGTTGCGTTGTACACTAATATTTTCCAGTGTATCAAGAAATGAGGAGTGGGAATTCTGGGGCATGGTGGGGGATCTGTAGCAAGCTGAAGTTCATGTTAGAGTTAGAGTAAAAGTAAGAAACTCATACTGCTTCAGAGGGCGATGTTTCTGATATTGAAGTTTAAAATATTGTACTACGCTTCTACTGTGAGTGGTCAAAACTGAATGCACTGAGGATCTCTGTCCCAGAATTTCATTCGTTGAAAGAAAGGCATAAAAAGCATGGCACCCTCAAAGTTAGATATACCAACTCCATGGTTACAGCGACTTGGAAGGACGAACTTCTTCCAAAAAGGGAGTCAATCCTGGCAGAAATAGCTAACAGTGATTTCTTGTAGAGGAGCTCTAATCATCAACAAGTTGATCCTCAGGCAACTGAAGCTTGAGAGTCCAACTTTTGTCCAACCATAGATTACCCTCCCACTGCATTCAGCACTCATCAGGCTAATCATTCATTATAATTCCCCCTTTGATATGTACTTGTCCAATCACTTAACACAACTTTAATGACCACAACACTTTTTCACCACAAACCTCAGGGGCCTAAATCATATAATTGACACTGACCATATCAAAGCCTTAACCCTCTTCCTGGTATCATACAAGCTACTGAGGGAAGATTTATGGCTTTCATACAGAGCTTCATTAGATCCTGTCCTCTCCAATCTGTTGCACATCTGCAAGTCCAATAGTGGTATAAACTCCAACTAATCTTAATTTCTTCTACAACATAAATAGAACATGGAGGTATAGCTATATCAAACAGATTATACCACTTCGTAAGAACTGTCATCATCTCCACATAAACCAAAGTACGTCTCTAACGCTATTAAATTTAGTCTGAACAAGTGGGTTGGAAAGTACAGCTTCTCCACTGTCTTTAATTTTTTACTTTAGGCCCTTATAGATAGGGATAATGTAAATATTTTGCCATCTATAGGTTATTTGTACTTAAATTACATGGGCTAAAGTTTTCATGGGAATGCAGTTCTAAGCTTCTAAAGATCCTTACAGATTAATAGCCTAGAATGTACCTATGAACCTGTACTCTTTATAGTTTGTATTATTGGAGAAGTTGTATTTGATGATTGTTAGTTTGGGGGGATTCCCTTTGTTTTTTATTTGTAAATATTTTTTTCTCATATTGTTCTCTTGTGAAAAAAAATACTTTTAATGTATTTTTTACTACTGTGTGTAGCCTTGTTATTGTTTCATTTGTTTACTTACTTCTGTTAACCCCAGTGTTTAGATGGGCCTGTTTATTGGAGAATAATCTATAGCCTACCCTATATCCATTCTTATCAATAGAACCATTAGTGAAGGAAATTATGAAAAATGTATTCAGAAACAACTACTCAACCATCTGCACCATAGTACCACCACTGCCCTGCTATCTTTTACAGTTTGTATAAACAATACCCATTAACTATCAACTGCCATCTACACTAATGATCTTCACTGCATTTAACACTGTGGAACAATGGTTTAGACAACAACCTCAACTTTGACACACATATTAACACCACAATAAAGATTCAGAAGATAAACCTTTAAGTATGCTTGATAAACAGACTTCCCTGAATGCTCACCACCTGCCTCTACAACTATAAATACCTAAATAAGACCATCAATGAAGCTGATACAATATATTTAATTAGGGCAATTATTTATCATATACCCACAGGTGGGGTTTAGATGGCTCTGTCTCAACACTTGTAACTGGAACCAGGTGCTGAAACCAGGATTTTGAAGCTTACTGCTTTGATTAAACTTAAATCAGAAGCAAGGCTCTTGTTGAAATTACGTTGGATGGAATGGTATTCACTGGAATAACCTGTGACTGAGATGCTCACACAGTTGTAATCCAGCTTCTTTTCTGATCTGAGACCATATCAGTATTTTTTTTATTCTGGCTTGCATATGTGAGTAATATTACTACTGAAATGATTCTCTGACATGAAGTGTTCACTTCTTGATCAAAGATGACAGTGTGTATTCTGGATATAGTGGGATATGTGGGACATGCACACACATTGTGCACTCTGCTTTAAAGTACATACGTTATACCAATGGTTTATTTCTTGTACTGTTACATGCGTATTAAATAATCCAGTCATGTGTTCATTTTTAAATAAAATATTTAGTAATCACTGTGTGTCTCCCACACACTAATAGATAATTGGTCTAATTATCCATGAGAGGCTTTTTCTACAATAACAGTGTGATGAGTAGCATATGTCAGATAATTGTTTTAGCTAAGATGAACACTCAAGGTGATTTGGAAGTCCTCCACAGGATAAAATTGCCTCTGTGTAATAAAACAGTGCGTCAGTTTCAAGAGCTAGAAATAGGATTAAAGAAATGCAAGCTCTAAATATACTTTTACAATGAGACATTGTCCTGAAACATGACACAGTGCTGTCTTACCAAAGAATTATACTGTCGTTATTGCACTTATAGTTAACTTTACTCATCTCTGTTTCCAGTAGGTAAGGAGCAAACTGTCAAATGTCATTACCACTGTGTACTTATGTGTGCAAATGTATAGTTGGGTCCTTGTCTGAAGGACAAAAGCTCACAAGAGAAAACGTCAACAGACTGAACCAGGAAAATCAAAAAAACAGAAATTCAAAAAGTAAAGACAGTGACTGCGCTTTATCTTTGTCCATTGGGGATTGGAGTTGTGCTCCTTTCCCTATTGTAGTGTGATGTCAGAGTTTGCATATATAATTAGCAGGGGGCAGGGAAGACCTAGTAAATAACAGATACCGTAAATTCATGCCGAAGTGTTCTTTGGTCATTATTACTAATTCCATCTCATCTATGTGCTTTGTTTGGGTCCAGTTTGCATAGTTCCTTTTCAATATCATCTAATTTGATTTCAGTATCTGAGGTTACGTGGATGTTAGTAGGACAACTTATCTCCCCTTTTGTGGAGCAAAACTGCTTTGCATAAGATTTTGTAAATATATCTACACTCTATTGTGTCTGACAATATATTCTAAAATTTACACACACTGCATCAGTATGTCTTTACTCTTATAACATCTTATCTATTTATAATGTTATTTCCTATTATGCTCAATATCTTTATAGAAATTTTCTTCAAAGTTTTCATCTTGTCTCAGTCTAATTTGTATCCCCAGCTTGTTTATTTCACTTTTCAAAGCTGTAGTTCAACGTCTTTTTCTATTTCTTATATTTTTTGTCTCTCTCATTCTGCGTTTGTACAGCGGTAGCATTGTTACCTCACAGCAAGAGGTTCTGCCATTCGATTCTCGGCTTGGCTTGGGAGTGCCTTGTGTGTGGAGTCTGCATGTCCTCCCCACGGTTGGGTAGCATTTAAAAGATATGCGTGTGTAAATGGGCATGCCTTCGTTGAAGGTTAGGCATCGAGCTGGCACCTCAGCGTTTTGTAAAAAAATCTACTGCCAATCATTAGCGGACCAGAGTTCTGCTGTGGCGACCCCTTACCGGGGAAAAAGCCTAAAGACAAACAACAATATTTTTGTCTCTCACTTTACTCAAGTATATTGTTCCTGTGGAAATGCATCTTCCTGATGTTGTATGTCTGTGTTCTGATAAACATTGTTTGATTTTGTTTGCATTTAAAGAATTTCTCTTTCAAAACTTGCCACATTCCTTCTGCAGTTTTTTTCCACTGAACACATCACTTCAGTCAGTTTTACATAGTGACTCTTTTGCTTCCATATAATCTGTAGTTAATCTTTTTTGCATTGGTTTAGATTTCAGTTTGGCAGATTTAGCTAGCAAAAAATTAACCTTTATAACCCCATGATCACTGTACATCAACGGTGGTAAAACTTGACACGAAGCAGCAGTCATTTCTTTAGTAATGCAAAGCCTCCTTTACTGTATATTGTCTCCTGCTCATTTTTCAGGAGCACAGCAAAGCTTGGAATCCTAGTTTACATTACAGGAGTATTTTACTTTTATCCAGATCCATCCAGGGAAAGTTAAATACCTTTGATTGCTAAATTACACTTAAATTACTTGAGTGATCATGACTGTTTCTTGCTTTCATGTGTGCATTTCACTGATTTTTCTTTTTTTTTTTTTTTTTCGGACGGGGGTAAAAAAAATGCTCTTCCTTTCACTGTTGCTGCTGTAAGAATGTCTTGAAATTGCCTTCATAAAGGGATTTCCTGCTCATTATTTGAGTGGTTTGTGGTAGCATTGCACATTAGGAGGACTGGCTTTATTCATCTTGTTACAGGAGGTGTTTGCCTGTCTATCTGAGTTTGGAAATACAATAACAGAGTCATACTGTAGTCATTTTATTGGCGAGAGGGCTCATTAGTTAGTTTTCTTTTTTTCCTGTGCTGCTATTAATTTTGTACATTTGTGTGAGTCAGCAGTGCCTTGAACAGCAGAGAACACCTAGAAAGAATGGTTCATGAAATAGTACCCTGTAAAGCTGCAATATAGTGCAACTACCTTGTGCACCAACAGGTTTAGAGCAGGTAGGTGGGAGTCGAGTGGCAAAACCTACAGCCTTAGTTGCATTTAGTATTGTGTAGACATTAAAGTTAGTAGAATTTAGTTCCGTTTTGAATAATCTGCTCTGATAAAGCATGATTAATACCCCTTTAATTATGCCACCCCCTTATAGCTCACAAGTCAAAGGACTGAACAGTATGGATATGCAATTTCTTGACTTCTCTGTAGCCATCTTGGTGGTTTTGGGTATACTGAGACAATGTAGCAGTTGTCTCATGTATACTGACAGTTGCATAATCACTAAATAAATGAAGTATGTGAGAGATGTACTTACACAATGACATTGGAGGCTACACTCTTGCATACAGGTGCACATCAGGTTGTCAAAACCATGCACACAACACACACATAGATTAACAATTGCTGCTGCAATTAAAAGCAGTCTTCGTAAACAACAGAGATCACCTAGATCATACATTGTCATATCTATGCCTCAGGAAACTCAAAGGCAATCAGAAAAAAACACACCTAACACCACACATACCATTACTCTCAGTAGAGCCCCAAACAGTAAGCTGCTAATGTAAGCTAACTCACTTCCTAGGACTCTCGTCATAGGGGACTCCATTGCAAGATATACTGATGCCACTCTATCCAGGTTGAACAAAGAAAAGATAACTGTTAGTTGCTTATCAAGAGCCAGCATCTGCCAAAAAAGTGCACACTCAAGTAATTTCACCACAGGTACCAGTATGAGCTGTGGTAGCGTTGTCGCCTGACAGTATGACGTTGTCCTGTTCGATTCTCAGCTAAAGCGTCTTCTGTGTGGAGACATGCGTGAATGGGCATACCTTCGTTGAAGGTTGTGTGTCAGAGCTGGAAACTCGGTACGTAAAAATCTATTGACAATCATTAGCGGACCGGAGTTCCGCTGTGGCGACCCCTAACTGGGAAAAGCTGAAAGATACATCAACAACAACAACCAGTATGATTCCATCATATTCCATTTAGGTATAAATGACCTGAGAAGTACCTCCCTGGAATATATAAAGAGGGACATTATGGTGCTTTCAGACTGTGTCTCAGGCTAGTATGAGCCTAGCATTGAGCAGTGTCTTATCAACACCAAGGATGATGCCACTGTATGATCAATAAATGATTGATTTCAACAGCTGGCTGTCTTTTTGGTGTCATTCTAAGGGGATCCAATGTTTGTCATCTTGGGAGGACATGATTAACAGATCACATTGCTTTGCCAAGGGTGGTCTGCACCTTTCCTGTCTAGCCTTTCAAATACCGGCTAAAACTTTATCCACCCCCATAGTGCATTTTTTTAGGCAATGCCAAGCTGACAAACCTACCAACATAGTAAAATCAACTCAGCTGAACCTCAAGGTGTCACTGCTCAATGCCAGGAGCCTAAACAAAGAAACTATACTCCCTCCAAGCCTTCCTTACACTCAAGAATATAGAAAGCTGTGCAGCCATTGAGGCATGGTTTAAAGCAGCAGAGAGTATCCTGGCAGTGCAAGGTTTCAGTGCCTTCGACAAATTTAGACCAGTAGTCGTACAAAAAAGGGCTAAAGGAGGTGGTGACCCAATATACATCAACAGCAAGTTTACTTCTAGGGTGGTCAAACAGGATGATATGCTGGAGTTGCTTCATGTGCAGATCACCAGAGATGAAATCCTGTATCATATCATAGCCAGCTATAGGTCACCCTCCATGTCCCAAGAAGCTCACAATGCATACCTGGACCTACTGCACTTACCATCCAACTAAATAACCTACTCATGGAAGACTTTAATTACCCCTATACTGAAAAGGGATCCTAAACAGCCTCAAATATACAAGCAATGACATTCCTGACCTTTGTAAGTACAAACACACTTGACCAAATATTGATTCACCCACTAGAGGCTGTACCAGAACATTGCACCCACTCCAATGGCTCGTCCTCCCTGTTAAAGTCCCGCCATAAAGCTGTCTCCTTCAAAATCAAAATCCACTCCTTAATCCCATTAAAACCAGGAACAGAAATTATTCCAAGGCAAATTACCTGTTATTAAGTGATGGTTTGTCAAAATTCAGCACGTTCTCCAAACCTCGAGAATACAGCAGCCTGTGCTGAATTCCTCTCAAAAACTCTGTACAACCATGTCAATGCCTGTATAGAGCTGTTGTACCTACCAGACATAAGCCAAGAAACAAACCACCCTGGTGACATCCCAATTTAAACAGGCTATAGAGAAGAGGAAAAAATTATGGCAAAAATTCAAGAAGTAGAATTACCATAAAGATAGAAACTCTCATCATAGTAAATAGTCAACTAATAGGGCTAATTATATCAAGCACAGCCAACTTTGAGATTAAGAGAGACTTCCAGCTGAAAGATAACCATAAGGCATTCTGCAGCTATGTCAGAAACCTCAAGGGCAGCACACAGCAATGTGCTGAACTGCAGGTTCATTGAAACGGTCTCTATTTATTTATTTACATTTGTTGACTGGGAGTGTCCGACTGGACGTAGGTCCATTTTCAGCAGAGGCCCAGGGAGAAAAGCTCCACAGTTAAAATAAACAGAGAGTAGTTACATTGGATTACATAGTGATTAACAATATAACATAGCAATTACTTACAACATATTTACAGATGAAGAACATAGTACATCAGTAGACAACTAGAATCTTTATCTGTGAAGTACATAACAGACATTAACAAACATTACAATAAGAAGTTCCTGCTGTATAATAAGTACTAGGCTTATGAGCATCTGAGCTTGCTATAATCAAGGTAGTTAGTGTAGTGGAAAGAAAGGTAGTGGTTGGATGGGGTGGGTGATTTTAGAGTGGGAGTTGCAAGGGCATAGCCAGCATGTTTTTAGGTGCATTTTAGTAAAGATTTGAAGTGGGTGCATGATGGTACGGAGGTAATTGTGGGTGGGAGGGAGTTCCATAATTTGGTTATGGTGCAAGAGAATAGTGCTTCACCAGCAGAGTTATTGGCTTTAGTGATCTGCAAGTGATTTTTGTTGCTGGATCTTAGTGGTCTGGTGGTGCGATAGGGTTGGAGTAGATTCTGGAGGGATGGGACATATAGTGGATGGTTTACTAGTTTGTGGGTGAGTGAGAGTTGATACCATTGAAGGAGGTGAGGGAGTTCAAGCCAGCCCAGTTCAGCAAGTGAGAGACGGTGGTGACTACGGTAGGATGCCCCTTTGGCGAATTTGGCGATTTTGTTGTAGCAGTTCTCTAGCTTGTTTAGATCACATTGCCTTAGGTTGGAATATATTGGAAAGGCATAAAGTAGGGTGGAGATAAGGTGGGAATTTGCTAATGAAATCTTTGCTGCTTTGGTGAGAAGTTGCTTATTTCTGTATAATGCTCCTAGTTTTTTGTGGCCTTTTTTTATGGTCATGGATATGTGAATGTCAAATTTTAGTTTATTGTCTATTTCCACTCCTAGCAATTTGGTGTGTTCAGTTGGATATATAGCGGTGTTGTCTTTTGCTGTGAAGTTAAAGTGAGAGCTGTTTTGAGTATGTTTGGTGGGTTGGAAGATGAGTGGTTTAGTTTTGTTTGGGTTGTGTATTAAATGGGCATCGGATAACCAAGTTTCAACAGAGGAAAAGGCTTTCTGTGTGACTTTTTTGCAGTTTGGGTAGGGACTAGGCTGAGCAGATGATGGCGGAGTCATCTATTGTATGAGTGTGCCATGTTTGGTGGCAGAGGCTAGATTACTGGTGAAAACAGAGAAGAGTAGGGGTCCAAGGATGGATCCTTGGGGAAACCCTATGGAGACAGGTAGTTGGGGAGATATGTCATTCTGCCATACAACGGATTGTTGGCGGTCAGACAGGTAACTCTGAAACAGTTGGTGACTGACTGAGAGAAGGATAGGTTATTGAGGACAGAGATAAGTTGTTTGTATGGGACCATGTCAAATGCTTTAGATAGGTCTAGGAAAGTAGCAGAGGAGAGATAGCCATTGTTTTTATGCTGAAGGATAGTGTTAGTAAAGGAGAATAAGGCAGTAATGGTGCTATGGTTTGGTCGGAAACCATGCTGAGTATTGGAAAGGAGGTTGTTAGTAAGGAGGTAGTCTGAGACCTGAGAGTGTATACATCTCTCCAGTATTTTGGAGAGTGGAGAGAGAATCGCTATGGGGCGGAAATTGATTAGTTCTGTGGAGGGTCTGCCTTTGTGGAGGGGAATTATATGTGATACTTTCCACAGTGTGGGAACGTAACTTTCTGACAGAGATCTGTTAATCAAGATGGATACTGGGTAGGCCAGAGCATCAGCTGCGATTTGTAGGTATTCACTTGGGAGGTTGTCTGCTGCTGATTTGGTGGGTTTAAGTTTAGTTAAGAGTTTTTTATGTTGGAGGTAGGTACAGGAGAAAAAGAGAAGGCAGTGGGGAGATTACTAGTTGAAGGTGTGGGTTGTAGGGGAGGGGGGTTGTGTTGTTTAGCTAGTGATAGTATGGTTTGTGTGAAGTGTGTGTTGAATGAGGTAGCAATATTTTCTGAGGAGTGAGGGATGTTAGGAGGAGGGGTACTGACTTTACCTGGGTGGAGGATGGAGTTTATGGAGGACCAGAATTGTTTGGGGCTGTGTTGGGAGGAGTCTAGGGCAGACTGGTAGTATTGGAATTTGTCCTGTTTTATTAGCTTTTTGACTCTATTGCATAGTTCTAGGAATTTCTGTCTAGTTGAGGGGGTGTTGGCTTTATGCCAGTGCTCCCAGGCTTTATCCCTGTTTTTCATTTCTGACTTAGTGGTTTTCTGTAGCCATGGGGAGGGTTGTGCTTTGGTTCTGAAAGTCTTATGGGGGCATGGTAATTAAGGATGCTCAGGAAGGCAGTATTAAAAAATTCAACTGTGTCATCAAGACTGAGGTACTTTAGAGGATGTCAGTTACATTCTTTGAGGGATAAGATGAATGTGAGTGGGTTAAAGTTTCGTTTTTGTACATATTTGATGGTAGATGACAGGTTTAGCTTGGTATAGGTATTTTTTGAGTAGGAATGTTGGGGAGTGATCACTGAGGCTATCTGATAAGCAGCCTGTTATATATGACTGGGGGCTCTTACTGAGTAGTATCCAATCCAGGGTAGTGTGCTTGCTGGAGTTTTTATTTAACCTGTTTGGTGACTGGACTAGTTGGGTGAAGCCATGAAGGTTTACATGATGGGATGGATGGTTGCCAGAACAGGATTGCCAGTCAATATTGAAATCACCTAAAATTATAGTTTATTGGGGGAGAAGGTGGGTAGACCAGCTGAGGAGGTTTTCTAGTGGAGGGATGTTTTCACCAGGTGGGAAGTAGCATCCAATTATGTTGATGGTTTTGTTTTGGTTTATTTTGAGGTTGGTATATATTATTTCTTCATTTGCCTATTTGTGGTGCTGATGATTTTAAGATCTGGATGTTTAGATGCTGCTTAAATATTATAGCTACACCGCCTCCTTTCTTGTTTAGCCGGTCTACTCTTAGTATGCCGTAACCTGTAGGGAGTATTTGCTCACTGGTAATGTGAGGTTCTAGCCAGGTTTCTGTCAGGATGACTATATCTGGGGAGTACAAGTCTATGGTGGCATGGAATTAGGCAATGGATGAGGGAAAAACAGTGCAACTGTATACCTAGAACTGGCTAAAGCATTTGATATAATACCTAACTCGAGCATTGTCAATAAATGTATAGAACTAGATATAAATACCTTTATAACACACTGTACAGCTAGCTGGCTCACTGATAGGACCAGGACATTAGAATCAGTGAAGCCACCTCCACAAAGAGGCTGGTCACCAGTGCAGTCCCTCAGGGCTCTGTGCTGTAAACAACTCCTCTTTGGCATTTACTACTTAGATGTCAAAGCCAATGTCAAAGGCCTTTAGCTGACCAAGTTTGCAAATGATTGCAAACTGAGTGTAGGCATTGAATCCTCCCAAAATGAGAACACACTTCAGGAAGGACACAGACAAACATGTTGTGCCAAAACCATGGCTTAAAACTCAGTACCAAGAAATCCATTGTAGTATCTTTTGGGAGGTCTACCACCTCAAGGAACTACATCATCAATAAAACACACATAAAAGCTGATTCACTAGTCAGGGATCTGGCAACTGGAATGTCCACAAAGTTTTTTTCCAAAATGAATATAGCGAATAAACACAATATCCTATGCTGATTGCCTCAAAGGCCTGTCTCTCTACTCAGTATCATACAAACTTATGAGGAGTGATCTTTTGCCTGGCATACATGGCATCCCTGTACCCTATTTTGATGAACCTTTTGCACATCTTCAAAACAAACAGCATCAGAACTATTAGATTAAAATACCTAAATTTTGCTTGTGACATAAATAGGACATGTTCGAAAGGATACATTTCTCAGAGAATTCCCATTCTCAATAACAGGCTCCCCATCTATGTGAGGCAGAGTTGCTCTCAATCCCTTTTGAATTCCAACTTGGACCAATTGATTGGTAATTGGAAATTCACCCCTCCCCCAGGTCTGGCTCCTACATCTCTGAAGGACAGAGGCAGCTGATAAAAAAACACCAATGTAAATCAAATCTGTGTGGGTCAAATTTGGGTTGCACAGCTAGGCTTATAAGGGTCCTAGTGGTTATCTTTGTATACACCTATGCACCATTGTCTAGTATGTTTCATTCCTGGATAGGCTTTTTTACAATATGATGGAATTGTTGTTCCTGAGCATGTTTTATAAATAATTTTCTTACTACTGTTGCTGAGTCAATAATACTCTAATCTGTGTCTGGTAAATTTAAGTCCCCAGCCACTATTATTTTTCCCTCTTGTGCTTCATGTCAGAAATGTATCAATTCCTCTGTGTCTTCAGCACTAGACTTTGGTGGTCTATACACTCCACCAATTGTTATATTTTCCAGGGTTGTCCTTATTGTCACAGTTACACAGTCTATAATATTGGTGTTATCCATTGAACATGTAATAATAACAGGCCTCATACTATCTTTAATCTCTATCATAACACCTCCACATAATTTTTGATGAAATGTCTGTTACAGTAAAAACATGCATACCCTGATAGAAGTAGTTTCCAGTTATTGCTCTTTAAGCATGTTTCACAAACAATAACAACATCAGTCTTGTTGGAATTTAGCAAAAAACTATTACTATTCACCTGGCATTAACAACCATCAAAGATGCATCAAATGGAGGGGGTGTGGCCATGATACTGACATGTTGACTGCACTTTTTCAGCTCTCTTATCTAAGTTATATTTCTGACAGAAAATTAAAAAAAAATAGACTCCTAAACAACTTAAACTTAACTGGTAACCTACTATAATCTTTGGAAGTCTACATTGGATTATTTTGTTTAAATTCTATGATTTTTATGTCAAAATTCAAGCAGAAAGGACTCTGATTTCTTCACAGAATGAGTTATCAAAAGAATACTTCACAAGACCAGACAAGGATCAGCCTAACTAGCCTGATCGGCAAGGCTATGGAACGTATTATCATGGATCTCATTAACAAGGACATTGGCAACCTCCAAACACTCGATCCCACACAGTTTGGCTTCGTCAAGGGAAAGCCATGTCTGCTAAATGTGGTTGACTTTTTTGTGACAGTCACCAAAGCCATGGATGACGGGAAGACAGTGTACACCACCTACCTTGACCTGACCAAAGCCTTCGACACTATTCCTCACTCAGGCATAATAGATAAACTCTCTCAACTAGGCATCAATCATATGTTACCAGATGGGTAGCAAACTGGCTCACTGACAGAACCCACCTAATCAAAATAGGAGAAGCCACCTCAAGCAGTAGACCCATATCAAGTGGCATACCCCAGGGTCTGGTCTTGGGCCCTCTGTTATTTGGGATATACTTTTCTGAGGTACAGGCCAAAACCAGTGGGCTATGGCTGATCAAGTTTGCAGATGACTGCACGTTGGGAGCTGTCATAAATTCCCCTAGTGATGAGGACATCCTCCAAGTGGTTCTCACCCAAACAAATGACTGGTGCCAGAAACATGGCCTCAAGCCGAATACAAAAAATGCATCATCATCCCCTTTGGGGAGAGAGATGTCCCCATAAATGATCACATTAATAACAATGTTCTAAGCACACAGTCTGTTGTGAAGGATTTGGGCACCCAAATTGATAGCAGCCTGACTTTTGACCACCATGTTGCATCCATTGTACGGAAAGCTTTCTATATGGCCCACCTCATGAGTAAGGGTATCTCATCCAGGGACAAGGAGGTCATAACATCCCTGTATTCTTCCCTTATAAGGCCCATTACTGAGTACAGTGCCCCATTTGGCATGTACCTCACAATGCACATGCAACAGCTGGAGAGATCACAGAGGTTCCTCACCAGGAGAATCCAGGACCTCAAAAATCTACCATACACAGGCTAAAAGCCCTATCCCTCTACTCTGTTTCACACAGACTCTTCAAGAGGTGACCTCTGTCTGGCATACAAGGCAATCTCGGACCTCGCCTTGATGGGACTGCTTCATATCTGCATGTGAAGCTCCACTCGAGTAACCCACACAAGCGGCCTCAACCTGGTCTCTGACATCAATAGGACTTGCTGGCAGGACAGATTTGTGTCCCAGAGACTCCCAATCTATGGAATAGATTCCCTCTCCATGTCAAACAGAGTACCTCTTTACCCCTTTTTAAGTGCAATCTGGATAACTGGATGGAAAATATAAAATACATCCCTGAGGTTCCACCCATGTCCCTGCTGGACAGGGTCATTGGGTGTTGATATGTCTGTGCATGGGCTAAACTCTTGGCTAGGCTTATAAGGGCTTCAGGGCCAATAGCCTAGTAACTTTCTATGATCCTATGGTACTCAGGCTTTGGTTGAATATAGTGCCTAATGGTTCTGCAAGTTCATGCCTGAGTTCATGTAGGATGCAGCCTGGGATGTTATTGGGTCCCATGGAGGCTGTATTTTTTGCCTTTGAGAGGGCACTGTTCTGTAGAGATAAGGGGTAGGGGACAGGTACTGGGGATGTCCTGATTTACTGATGGGGGACAGAGTGGAGAAGTTTCTGCTGAGTCTGTCAGCCAGTAGATTGGCTATATCTACAGAATTTGTGTATGTGGAGTCCTTGACCACCAGTTCTGAACAGATCTGGGTGCTTCCTTTGAGATTGAGGACATATGTGAAGAAGGCCTTATGATTGTCTCATGCAGATGTGACCAATTTGGACTCAATGTTGGCTTTAGAGGATTTCTCTAGTGCTCTTATTTGTTTGTTCATGCTAAGGAGAGAGAGCTTCCAATTACAGTTTTAGTAAGTTCATACTATAAACAAAAGAAAAGAGGAATAGCAGTCTGATGGAAAAACTCAGTCTTGATGCCAAAAAGTTTAAATACATATTATGACAAAACAGGGATGTTCTGTTTAGTAATGATATCCATAAATGGAAAAATATATACTGTAGTAAACATTTATGGGATACTTGGCTTAGGTGTCAAAGTAGCCAAGCAGCATTTAGAAGACATTGTACACCCTGCTAAAGGGGAAATAATCATGTCACTTTAATTGTATAATGAATGATATGGACACAGATGCTAGTAACATGAAAGAACACAACAATTTCTATGGTGCTATCTGACTTTACTGAAATGTTAATATTGTCGACATTAATTTACACACAACTCATGATCAACAACAACGCATATCTTACCCCCTCAGTACTACACAAATTTAACTCTTCTAATTCACCAAACTGTCCACATTGTAGATCATAGGAAGCAGATCTAATTCATATGTTTTGGAGCTGTAAATGCATATTTAAACTATGGAACTCGTTAAAAATCCAAATACAAAAGCAAAGCTATGAAAAAACAACTCTTACATGATAATACACACTACTACACATTCCTCCCCAGGAATATCCCATAAGCAAGTGACCATACATATCACATTATTTTGATTAATGAAACTATACATAGCATCCAAATGGGGGGACAGAATAATTATCAATTGGGCCGAATTCATAAAAATAGCAATCAAACACATGCTAGCTCATAAATGGGTAATTGATGCAAAAAATAATGGTCTTAAAAAACTAAAAATATGGAAACAGATATTTAACATACTGCTAGCTTAATTCACCTACATTATCATACAGGCATTTATGTGCAAAGATATACCTTCATCACACATTTTGATAGGTAATGACAAGATTTCTCCATAACTGGATAAGGTCGATAAATGGAAGAAATAAAATAATTGATGGCATTTTTGTACAGTTGTAAATATTAATGTTTCTTGTTTTTGTTTAGATACTGTTCACTGTTAAATATGTACCCAGTGTTTTTTTACTTTGTTATTGTTTGATCTTTGTTTGTTCTGTACATTGAAAAATGCAAATTAAAAGATTTAAAAAAATATATATCATCGACATTAATGAATATGCTGATCCTAATACATTATTCTTTATACATTACTCTCATTGACATGACACATATTTAAGAATAGATAGTTTACATATCAACAGATCCAACTAGAATGTTGTATAAAGTCAAAGTAGTCATATGCCCATTATCAGACCATAATGCGATTACTTTTGATTTAGATTTAAATAGAAAACAAAGAATAACATAAGTCCTGCTTCAGTTGTTGAAGCACCCTTATTAGACAGCAAAAAACTCATGCACTCCATCCATTCTAAGTGGGGGATAGATGAATACAGGTCTTTAACATCTACTGTCATAAAATTTAAATAATTCTCGTATGTTAAAGTATTGATAACCTCAAGGAAAGACCATGGATTTTTACAAATGTGTTTTTCCATTGCTACATACTTTTTCAAAAAGTGGTCTACCAACTTAGCACATGCATATGTAATGCTGTTCTTCACGTCTACTAGGAGCCTCATAGGAGGATCATAGAGACATTTGTGTATTTTAGGTAGACCAAAGAGAATAACTGTAACTAGAATTCATTCATACATAACAAAATTAAAGGATTTTAAGGAATTGTATGTTAAAGAGATACAAACATTGTTAGACATGAATCTTACTGAAGACGTGTCAGATATATATATATATATATATATATATATATATATATATATATATATATATATTTGGGACTCTTTGAAGTCATATTTATATAGCAAAGCATTAACTTGGTTTAAAGACAAAAAAAGGCAATTTGACAAAGACTTCCTGGAATTCTAGTCAAAAACTGATACATTAAAGCTAGACATTCAGAAGGGAAAGACATAATAAGTGAATTAGATGACCTGAATAAAAGTATTTATATACACAATGATAATTTTAGAGAGGATCAAACTATGTTATTATTTGATGAACCCCAGAAATCAGCAAAGAATAGCAAATAGAAGTAAAAATATCATAAAAGCTAATCAAATAAAGGAAATATACATTCCAGATACCAGAAAGAAAGAATCACACTTAGAAGGGATTCTAGAGGCATTTAAATTATACTTTCATAAAGTTAATACCCAAAAGGAAATAATACTGTGTCAAAACATGATGATACACTGAAGAAGGCCGAAACCGGTCTGTTTGTGATCTTTTTGAATAAAGATATAATTATTTGCTGACTGTGTTGTGCTGGCCTGTGGGTTTCTTTTGAATATAGAGGTTTGGCCATGCACCTTTCCATTGCAGGTGTGTTTTGGAATCCAGAGTCTTTGAATAACCACAAAACAAGCAAATATTGTATAAACCACAAAGCTGGGAAGGCCAGAAACATAAGATGAAAGAAAACCTGCTAAAGAACCACACCGGTCACTTGCTGAATAAACTTTAATATGAAGCACTTTTCATCTTGCTCTATAGCAAGACTTCTTCAGATACAATTACTTACCTTGAGGCCAATTAAATACAAATTGTACTAGTCAGGTGACAAACTGACAAGTAAAAACACAGCCCTCCCATACAATATATCCAAACATTTAACCCTTCAAATTTATGCTAAAATCTGATATATGGCCCAAATATTAAAGAGAACTAAAAACACAACTTTTAAATAAAGCACATTTAACTCAATTATTGCAACCTGTAAAATTGAGAAATATATATTCTAAAATATATATTTAAATACATATATTTGTTGGTTAAATTAACCCAATTACTATACGTTCCTAACTTTATCTACTTAAACTTTTTAATTTCAAAATACAAAAAAATAGAACAAGTTTTGTTCAGCCCAGGGTAGTGGTAGGCATCAGTATGAAATTGCTACAAAAGTTCTAATATTTCCAATAATAGTGTTTCTGGACCACCCCTACCATCCGGTATAATGCAATCAATTGCTCTAAATTTAAACTAGTATTGTGGATGTTCATTGATATGCCTTGCTAAGGCATTCTCTAGTTTTAGTCTACTGATGCCATACAGATGTTCATAGACCTGCTCTCTTAGTCTTCTCTCAGTTTTGCCAATATAAAAGGTGGGACAGTTCTGGCATAGGGCTGCATATACCACAAGTTTAGATGGTACAATTCAGCTTAGATTTCTTCCTATATTTCTGCCCCCTGATGGTAAAATACTGTCCCCGACATCAATGTGTTTACAGTAATTACACATAAGACATTTGAACATTCCTGTCCTCTGTGTAAGGTAGGCTGATTTTTTTTTTCCAAAATACTTTTTAAATTAGGCCCATGTTTAAAGGTAATATGTGGTCGTTCTTGCAACTTTTGTCTCACCATGCCATCATTTTGGATTATGTTCCAGTTTTTAATCAAAATGGAATAAATTTCCTGGGCACTCATGCTATACATAGTAACTAAATTATATGTACCATATAGCACCATCCCTGATGTATCTAAAACCTCAGTTGTGTTCGTACTCAGGTGACCTGATCTATTCTTGGAACTTAAAATGGGTTTATAAAATCCACTTGGTCTTTTATATTGGACCTCCCATGTCACATTTGTCACCAGGTATTGGAGATACCCTTTTTTGATAAACCTGTCCCCTAAATGCTTACATTTATTGTCAAAATTCACATCCATTGAAATCATACATGCTGTCCTGACAAGTTGTCCCTTAATTACTGACTTTTTCTGATGTAGTGGATGGCAGCTGCTAAAATGTAGAAACTAGTTGGAGAAGGTTAATTTCCTGAATATCTTAGCTACAAAACATTTGTTGTCTCTGTCTTTGATTAAATCCATATCTAAGTAGGCTATCCTATTAACACTGAAGTCATGGGTAAAGGACAGGAAGTGAGTGGTAGAATTAAAATAAGCTACCAGGTCATCTGCTCTAAGTTCATCACCTCTAAATAAAATAAATATGTAATCCAAAAATCTAGTATAATGACATATTTTTTCTTTGATTATTACTTTGTTAAAGATATATTCCTGCTCCCAGTAAGCCATGATGAGGTTGGCAAAGCTGGCTCCACAAGGGGAGCCCATTGCCATGTCATTTTTTGCAGGAAATATCTTATTATTAAAGGTGATGAAATTGTTAGACAAAATGAAATCTAACAATTCTTCCATAAGTCCCACTTCAGTTGTTGAAACACCCTTATTAGACAGCAGAAAACTCACCCACTCCATCCCTTCTAAGTGGGGGATAGATGAATACAGGTCTTTAACATCTACTGTCATAAAATTTAAATCATTCTCATACGTTAAAGTATTGATAACCTCAAGGAAAGACCACAGATCTTTACAAATGTGTTTCTCCATTGCTACATACTTTTTCAAAAGGTGGTCTATCACCTTAGCACATGCATATGTAATGCTGTTCCTCATGTCTACTAGGGGCCTCATAGGAGGATCATAGAGACATTTGTGTATTTTAGGTAGACCAAAGAGAATAGGAAGCCTTGGAGCAGGCATGGTTAAAAAAATGAATAAATCCATGTCAAATTTAGCTTCAAGGAACAAGTCATTTAGAAATGCTTTGGTTCTTGAATACGCTATATACATTATTCTTTATACATTATTCTCATCAACATGACACATATTCAAGAATAGATAGAGTCTACATATCAAGAGATCCTGCTAGAAAGTTGAATAAAGTCAATGAAGTCATATGCCCAGTATCAGGCCATAATGCAATTACTTTTGATTTACATTTAAATACAAAACAAAGAATAATTGTAACTAGAATTCATTCATACATAACAAAATTAAAGGATTTTAAGGAATTGTATGTTAAAGAGATACAAACATTGTTAGACATGAATCTTACTGAAGACATGTCAGATATATATATATATATATATATATATATATATATATATATATGGGACTCTTTGAAGTCATATTTATATGGCAAAGCATTAACTTGGTTTAAAGGCAGGAAAAGGCCATTTGACAAAGACTTCCTGGAATTCCAGTCAAAAACTGATACATTAAAGCTAGACATTCAGAAGGGAAAGACAAATTTAATAAGTGAATTAGATGACCTGAATAAAAGTATTTATATACACAATGATAACTTTAGAGAGGATCAAACTATGTCATTATTTGATGAACCCCAGAAATCAGAAAAGAATAGCAAATAGAAGTAAAAAGATCATAAAAGTTAATCAAATAAAGGAAATATACATTCCAGATACCAGAAAGAAAGAATCACACTTAGAAGGGATTCTAGAAGCATTTAAATTATACTTTCATAAAGTTAATAGCCAAAAGGAAATAATACTACCTCAAAACATGATGATGCACTGAAGAAGGCTTGTTAGCTGAAACTGGTCTGTTTGTGATCTTTTTAAATAAAGATATGATTATGTGCTGACTGTGTTGTGCTGGCCTGTGAGTTTCTTTTGAATATAGTGATTTCGCCATGCACCTTTCCATTGCAGGTGTGTTTTGGAATCCAGAGTCTTTAAGTAACCACTAAACAAGCAAATATTGTATAACCACACAGCTGAGAAGGCCAGAAACATGTAAAGTGGTGCACTTTATTAAAACAAAAAATACTTGCAAATTTGTATTGCCTCAGCTGAAATAAGCCTTTTATAGACTATAACCCACACTATACCATACACTCCTTAAATATATCCCCATTAACTCAATTAATTAAACAATTAATTAAACACATTTAAAGAACCCATTCACAAAAACATTTTCAGTTACATTTTCTATTAAAACCTACGGGGAAAAGATTATTAAACTTTAAAATGAAAATACATTCTTTTCTTATTATTATATCACACAATTTTTTATTATTTAATATCTGTTCCAAAACAGTTGCTTGCAACCCAGATGGATCCCCATTGTGGAGTTGTTGAAAATGTATAGCTACAGGACTAACTTCATTACCCTTCTTAGCATTCCTCACATGTTCTTTTAACCTTGCAGAAAAACTTCTCTTGCTTTCACCTATATATTATTTTTCACAGGGACATCTGGAAATGTGGAAAACTTCTAACTATAAATTTGCATCCTGCACATTTTCCACAGGGAAAAGTGCCCTTTTGAAACAGTGCATCATTTCTTGCCACCAAACCAAATCTCCCATGTACTAAAACATCTTTTATATGTCTCCCTCTCATATATGAAAACTTTATTTTTTATTACATAAAAAATCTAAATGTGCATCCCTCTCCAAAATACCAAAAAAAAATATTTAACCAAATCAATAAGTTTCTCTGAGAACAGGGTACACTTTTTAACAAAATAAATAGAATCCTGAATTTTATTTCTGTCATACACACTGTTAGTTTCCTCTACATTACTGCTTATGGTACCTTACATTTTTTGCAGGCTGGTTGAAAGAAATAAATAAAATTTAATTGAGCACTTTCATCACAATTACAATGACTTCTTCAGAATAACTAAGCCAAGCAGAACCACATTTTAAATACTTAAAAGTAATTGATGTAATTAACATAATTAATTATACCAATCAAAGGTTAAAGTTTTTTTTTTAAAAACACAGACTTCCTAAGATACTATTCACAAAACTTACATGCATACATCTGTGTGAATACAGAATAAACCCCGTGTGATGAAAACACATAAAAGTTGAATGACATAAATACTAGCTCAATGCAAAGCATAAACATATGTATTGGACTGTAATGCTAAATGTAAAAATCTGCTTTTAATTTCAAAATACTAGTAAGCGAAACTACCTCATTCAACCCTGGGGTATTAATGGCATTTACTCTCAACTGCCATAACAACTCTTTGAATTCGAGCAACAAATCAATGGGACCCCCTGTTTCATCCCCCATAAGTTGCTCTAAGAGTCATAGGAGGAAACCATTGATTCGTTTATCGAATTCAAAGATAGAGCAACTTATGGGGGATGAAAGAGGGGTTCCCATTGATTTGTTGCTCGAATTCAAAGAGTTGTTATTAGAGAAACTTATGGGGGATGTTATTTAAATGTTTATAGCACATTCTAAGATATTGTGTAAAGTGCAAAATAGCTAACTTTCTTCCTTTATCTGCTGGTTTAAACACCAGTTTCCTCCTATGACTCAAATCATCCAAACTTTGCCATTCTTCTCTACATAAATTATTTTTGATTCCTTCTCTCCCTTTATAAAATAAATTGTATTCTTTTTCCACACTATAATTCAAAAAGGAAAAAAAATGTTGATTAGTATAATTTTTAAATGGGGGAATAAAATCACTTCTATGAGGTATTCCCTCTATATTAAATTAGCAATAAGTAGTGGGTTCCATATCTGAGTTGCAAGAAAAATAACTATTATTGCTACATTCTGAATCAACATCACTACATTGATTATTAAAACGTACCCCATTCCCCTTAAAATAATTAAATAGATGTAACTTGTGGACAAATTTAAAAATCTCCACTTTAATTTCATATAATCTTTGCAATGCCATAGGAATAAACTTTAAACCTTTGCTTAAAACAGATGAAACATTGTACATTAAATCACAACCTGAGAAGTTTACTATATAGTTAAGATTACTTTTTAGAGAAACAGTGTTGTTTTGTCCATCTTTTGAAGAAACAAGAGTGGAACCATACCTGCCCTCCCTGTAATTGTCCTGCCCATTCCATGATCTTTTGCGGTTGCCCTTGAACCCTTGCTGGTCCCAAAAAGTACTCCTCATTCCCAGCTTTTCGTAAATGAGGATACTCTCTATAATCTTCATTATGGAAGATGCTGTGCTATCCATTGCTCTGTGTAGGGCCTGTTGACTTTTTTCAATTTTCTGTTCCCCTTCAAATCTCACTTGGTGAAGTTTACCTAGTTGCTTAGATATTAAAACAAACACTTGTTTGCGTTTGTAATTTGCAAGTCCCAAGTTAATTTGTTTTTCTTATTTTCCACAAGTTCCTTTTCATGAAGGGACAGTTTTTTATATGCACCCCTTAAAAACTGTTCAGATACATCACTACTAGTATGTTGCAAGATATCTTTACATACCTTTCTGGTTTCTTCTTTTACTTTTTTTCTCTTTATAATATCCCTCTCCACTAGAATTCTCACCCATTCCATGCTGCACTTATGGGCTACCACAATCCATTGGGCATGGAATTGTTTATCCTCCTCTGAACTTAAATTAAAGGGTGTCTATGGATTTTTAATTGTCCACAGTCCTTTTGGCATTATATTCAATTCCAGGTAACTTTGGAGACTTTGTAAGTTCAAAAACACTGATGTCTCTTTGAAAATCAGTCTCTCCAGATGATCAAAGAGTACTTGAATTTTTAGAGTTGCAGTTAACTTTATGTTCTTCCCAATAGCTGTAAAAGGATTAATACATTGTTTCCTTCTTTCCTCTTCCCATTTATTCAGGATCCCTGGAACCAAGTCTTGATGATTCACTTGCTCAAATTCCTGATTCTCCATTAGTGCCAATAGCCCTGGACCATCACCTGACTGGAGTAGAAAGCTTTCAATGGATCTTTGTGAGGAATCTGATCCTGTTCTCTAAACATTTGGGATAAAGCCACAAAAGAATCACTGGCCATTCCCAGTTACTATGAATAACCACCAAACAAGCAAATATTGTATAAACTACAAAGCTGGGAAGGCCAGAAATATGCAGAGTGGTACACTTTATTATTTATATTATTTATTTATTTTAGTTTGATGACCAGGGAAGTCCACTGGGCCAAGAAGAGCTCATTTTCAGTTGAGGCCCAGGGAGAAGAGCTCCACAATAATTGCAAGTTACATTTCACGTTACAAAAGGACATAGTTCATACAGCTAATTAGACATTTACAGAAAAGCTCCATAATATTTGCAATTGGCTTGTCACAATGTTACAAAAATGCAAAGACATAATTTAGTACAAAAATTTCAACATTTACATAAAGTGAATATTTTTGTTATAAACTCAGTTGTAGGTTTAACATTTCAAAATGTATAGCTACTAGCCATTAGTAGGTTAGGAAAATATTATACATGGAGATGGTAATAGTATATTTGAGATTGGAGAGTATAGTACAGTGTATATTAGAGAGAAAATTCGTTTTTAGTAGGGGTGGGATTGTTTTGGCTGGGATGCAGTAATAGGAGAGGTAGTTGGATGAGTCAATGCAAGATGGAATGAGGGGGGAGGGGATTAAGTTGGAGCATGGCAAGGGCATTCCCATTTGGAAGAAAGGTGAGACAGTAGCTGAGATTTGAAATTTGTATAGTTAGGTAAGTTGCGTAGGTGTGTGGGGAGAGAGTTACACTGTTTAGCTAAGCAGTGGGACAGTAGTAGATGGCCAGAAGGTCATGCAGGTTTGTGGACCTGAAGGAGATTTTGTTTTTTGGATCTGAATGAGCGGTTGGGAATGTAAGGTTTTAGGGAAGTAGCAAGAGCTGGGCAGTTGGCAGGTTTAAAATGAGCTTGTGCGCAATGGTGAGTTGTAGGTAACTGAGGTAGTTAGGTAGTTCAAACCAGTTGAGGGTGAGGAGAGAGTGGCAGTGGTGGGATGAGTTTTTTGAATTGGTTGCAAATTTGGAGAACTTGTGGTAGCAGGATTCAAGTTTGGACTGAAGGCCAAGATGGGGATTGTTGAAAAGAGGGGCACCATACATAAGGGAGGGGAGTAGGAAGGTGGATGCACGAGTTTGATGGGTAGAGAGGCTTAGGAAGCAGACGACACCTAACTTATGGTGGATTTTCTTGATTGTGGAGTGGATGTGGGTGCCAAATTTTAGTTCTTCATCAATAATGATGCCAAGAAGCTTGGTGTTGGGAACAATTTCAAGGAGGGTATTGTTTTGGCTCTGTATGGTGAAATATGTATTTATCAATGGAGTTTTTGGTAGGGGGAAAAAAACATTAGTTTGGTTTTATTTACATTTAGGGCCAGATGGTTAGACTGCATCCAGGTTTCTGTGATGGAGAAGGCTAGTTGGGCTTTTGCTAGGAGCTCAGAGGAGGAGAAGGCTGAGCAGATTATTGTTGAATCATCTGCATATTGGATGAGAGATGAGTCTGGGATGGATTGGTGAAAGTTGTTAATGAATAGGTTGTAGAGGAGGGCCAAGAATAGAACCTTGTGGGACACTTGTGGGTATGGGAAGAAAGGGGGAGGTTGAAGTTTTCCATTGGACAGCTTGTTGGTGGTTGGACAAGTAGCTAGAAAACCAGGCAGTGGTGGTGGGAGAGAGGTGTAGGGTGGAGAGTTGGGATATAAGTAGGGTGTGTGAGATGGTGTCAAAGGCCTTTGACAGATCTAGGAATAGTGTGGATATGAACTTGCTTGAATCACGTTCAGCATTTATGGTTTCAAGAAAGGAAAGAAGGGCAGTCATGGTGCTGTGACCAGGGTGGAAGCCGTGTTAGATAGGGGAGAGGAGATAGTTTAGTGTTAGGTGTGCCATGAGTTGTGCTTGTATTGTTTTGTCTAGTTCATAGGTTCATAGGTAGGTACTAGGCTATCTGCCCGAGGGCATTTATAAGCCTAGCCAGAGTGTGTCGGCTTTCGCCGCCCCATTGATTAATTAACTGTTCCTCTGTCAAGCAGAGCCAATGACGTGATCCCAGGGGTGTATTTTCTGTTACCCATCCACTCATCAAGGTTTCTCTTGAAGAGTGTTAGTGAGGGGCTCTGCCTGATGTAATTTGGAATTTTGTTCCAAAGCATGGGGAGTCTCTGTGACATAAATCTATCCCTCCAGCAAGTTATGTATATTGTTGCGGTGAGGTTTAGCTCACTAGAGCACATGGCTCGCAGTGACTTGGATTTCTTTAGGTGAAGCATGTCCATCAATTCTGAGTTGGACATGGCTTTGTAAGTCAGGCAGAGATCACCTCTGAGTAAGCGATATGTCACTGAGTACAGCCAGAGTTTTTTCAGTCGGGCTGCATAAGACATATGTTTGAGGCCAGTAATCCTCTTGGTGAGGTACTTTTGTGGTCTTTCGAGCTGTTGGAAGTGTCTTGTGAGGTACATCCCAAATGGGGCACTGTACTTTATGATGGGTCTAATAAGTGACAACTAGATGGGCACTATAACCTCTTTATTTCTAGATGCAAATCTTTTAGTAATTAGATAGACCACATAGAAGGATTTCCTAACTACTTTGGCAGTATGATTGTCAAAGGAGAGATTACTGTATACCTGGGTCCCCAGATCTCTTATTACCTCTTCTGTATTAAGGGGGCTGCCACCTATGTGGTAATTTGTGGGTGTTTTGTTTTTCCCAAATGGGATGACTATGCATTTTTTGGCATTTAGCTTGAGGCCATGACTTTGACACCAGGTGTCCATCTCAGTAAGGCCCTTTTGGAGGATGTCCATGTCAGCCAGAGAGTCAATTATGGCTCCCAGTTTGCAGTCATTGGCAAACTTGGTTAGCCATAGTCCTCCTGTGTTTGCCTGTACTTCTGAGAAGTATATGCTGAACAGTAGAGGTCACAGGACCAAGCCTTATGGGACACCACTTGTGACTGGTTTAGAGTTGGACCTGGAGCCCACTATTTTTACCGTGTGAATTCTGTCTGTAAGCCAGTTGGCAACCCATCTCATGATGTAGGGTTTTATGTTCAGGCTGGTGAGTTTTTCTGTAATACCCGAGTGGGGAATGGTGTCGAAAGCCTTGGCAAGATCAAGATAGGCTGTGTGAACCACCTTTCCCTCATCTATGGCCTTGGTGACTGTTTTGAAGAAGTCAACCAGGTTTAGTAGGCATGATCTGCCCTTAACAAAGCGGAACTGGGTCGGGTCAAGTGTTTGGAGGTTCCCAATGTCTTTGTTAATGAGTTCCATGATGATGCGCTCCATAACCTTGCAGACCAGGCTAGTCAGGCTTATGGGGCGATAGTTACCAGGGTCAGTTGTGGCCCCTCCTTTGTGCAGAGGAATAACTGTTGTTGTGTGGCATTCTATGGGCACGTAGCCTGTGGAGAGGCTGAGGTTGAACAGCGTGTTTAGGTGGGGGGGTTAGTTCCTTCTGTACTTCATGCAAGACACAGCCGGGGACACCATCTGGTCCCATTGATGCTGTGTTTTTGGCTTTTGAAAGGGCTGTTTTCACCTGTGCGTCTGTGATTTTTGGGACACTACAGTTTTCCGGTATTGTTGTGGGCCCTTTTGGAGGTGAGAGGGGGTGAAGTTTGCACTGAATCTATCTGCCAGGATGTTGGCAATATCAGTAGGTTCAGTATATTTTGTGCTATTTTGCAATAGTTCAGTGCATATCTGTGAGTTGCCACTTAGATTCTTAACATAGCTAAAGAAGGCTTTGTGGTTATCTTTTGAATCATTGACTACTTTTCTTTCGAAGTTAACCTTGGATGATTTTATGAGGGACCTTAGTTTCTTACTGATACTGATCAGGAATGTCTTCCCTTCTTGGGATTTTCTTTTTTCTGAACTAGTTTCCTCCTTTTATTGTATTGCCTTTTTATTGCAGGGGTCCACCAAACTGGTTTCCTTCTCTTAGAGGAGTGAGTCTTGGTTTTGGTAGGGATAGCAGGATCCATGCATCCTTATAGGTGCTCATAGAGTGCATTTGTAAAGGTTTTTGCATCTTGGGAAGTGTTATGCTTTAGCGTGGGGGCTGTGAAACTTACCACCTCTGTCTTAAGTAAGGTGAAGTTTGCTTTAGAAAAGTTTTTTACAGTGGTTTCCTTAGTTGGGGGTAGTGGTGGGGTGTGGGCATCCAGAGTAATTAGTTTATGGTCTGATCTAACCAGTGACGGGTTGACCTCCAGTGTGGGACACCTGTCTCCCATGTTGGTGATGACCAGCTCCAGTATGTTTTCACCTCTGGTAGGGGAGTTTACCAGCTGATCCAGGGCATTTGAGTTGATGAATTCCAGGAAGCGCTGGGCCTAGGAATTTGTACTCGAGTAGTTTTCCCAGTGAATGGTAGGGTAATATAAATCGCCCAATATTAGGGTGTTAGGTAGGACCTTCATTTTTTCCAGTGTCTCCAGAAAGGTGGAGTGGTGGTCCTGGGTCATGGAGGGTGATCTGTAGCAGGCCACAATTTGCATTGCAGATTTGCCCGATGTTAGTTGCACATGGATGATCTCAGAGGTATCATGCTGCATCACTAACCTGGAGGCGTAAGTATCCTTGATGAATATGGATGCACTCCCTCCTTTTGTGTTTCGGTCTGTGTTCTGTGGCCGAAACATATGGTATGAGTTGTAGCCTGGTAGTGCTGGGGTGCTCTCTGGAGCCTTGAACCAGGTTTCAGTTACTGCACATATGTTGACGTTCTCCATACTGAGGAGTGCTTTGAGCGTGTGCATTTTGAGATTTAAACTCCTGGCGTTGAGTAGCATAACTCTGTTTTTTGTTAATTGTGCTGTTTACAGAGGTGGGTTTGACTTTTGAGCCTTGCCTAAAAAAGGCACTATGGGGGCAGCAAGAGCCTTGGCCAGTATTCGAAAGCCTAGGGGTGACAGGTGTAAGCCGTCTCCTGTGAAGCAACGCGGCTTGTCGAGCATGTTGTCCCAGGCTGACAGACACTGGATCCCCTTTGAATGACACCAGAAGCTTAGCCAATTGTTGAAATTGATCATTTTTTCTTTATACTGAGGTATCATTCTTGGTGAGGGCAGGATGCTACGCAGGGTCAGGGTCATACCAGACTGGGCTGCATGATCAGAGAGCTCTTCATGTATCCCAGGGAGGTACATCTCAGGTCATTCACACCAACATGAACAATGAAAGAGTCATATTTGTACTTGTTCTGGCATGACCTGAATGCTTGTGTTATGTGGCGGATTCTGGCTCCTGACAGGCAGCTAGCAGTAACCTTTTACTTGTCCAGCCTAGTGAGTGGGACGTCAGTGTGCCTGACTATAGAGTCACCTATTACTAGTGTGTTAGGTATGTTATTTTGCCTTAAGGGCTGTGATTGTGTACCAGACTAATTTAGTGTTTTATATGTTGTCTGGTTTGTGATGGGAAGTGCAGGTTGTTTATGTGTCTGCTTTGGAGGTCTCTGCTTTTGCAGGTTTTTATTTAGAGCCTCCGAGTATGATTTTGTGTATTTATGTGTATTTTTTGCCAGTGCTGTTTTAGTAGGTCTTTGTGCAGCTGGAGCTGTGGTGCAAGTGTTAACCTTCTCTTCTTGACTGTCTGTTCCAGTCTTGGGTGGAGACAGCTTAACTTCCAGTTTGGCTGTATAATTGCATCTCTCACATATGTTAGTGTTTTGTGGTAGAAGGAGAGGGTTGTCTGTGTACATGAGGCAGTTGTAACATTGCCTCAGGATACCCAGATTCACCAGCTGGACTGGAGAGTGCACCTGAAGTTGCCCTTTGGTCTTGCCTGAATATTAGGGTGAGCTGCTTAGTCGCTTGGTTGGTGAGGGGTGAATAAAGAGCCTTGCCCTGCTGGGCAATCAGTGTCAGGGTATATTAGTGCTTGCTATTAGGTCTGAACAAGTTCTGGGCTGTAAGATGCTTTTTGAGTGCTTAGGTTGAGAGTTAGACTAGTTTCAAGGGAAAAACTGAAGAGGAGACTTATTGGAGCCGGGAATAATTTAACCTTAGCTAACCGGCACTAACGTGGTTTTTATACTAGGAAAATGAAAGAGATAGAAATTAGCCCAAAATGGCCAATAAACTACTAACTTCTGGGCTGGAACCACTCCTCCAGGGACAGATAGGTTGCTCAAAGCTCCCCTCTCTCATAGGTGAACAGAGAAACTTCCTTCTATCCAAGTAAGGTATGGGCAACTCAGAAACTAGTATCACAGCCCTTAATTCAGCACTAGACTAAAAACTGGACTATACTAGCTTAGAAAGGTGAGAAACAAGGAATTTTTTTGTTTTTTTGAAAAGATAAGGCAAAACAGTAAAAAATACACTTAAAACAGCTTTAAATGACTATAAACTATCAGAAAAGGCTATCAAACTTTAGTGTGTAGCCTACAACAGTTAAAGAAATTTAAAAAAAATTTTTTTAAAAGTGCAGGCAGTCAAATAAGTACGATATGTGAAAAAAACAAGCTTTTAATTCACAATAAACGCTGGAAATCTGCGTTTAGGCGGAAAACAGTTAAGTACAACAAGAAAGTACAGAAAACTGATACTTAATAGTATTTTAGAAAGAGGGGAAAGTATGGCAATAGGCCTGAAGGTGGTATCAGTATTTTTGCCACATTTGTGGAGGGGGATGATGTAAGTTTGGCACCAGATAGAAAGGCCATATGATTCTTGTGTGGATCTATTTATAAGAATAGAGATGGGATAGACAATGCTGTCTACAGATTGTTTAAGGAAGGTGTGTGGAAGGTTGTCAGGTGCATTGCGACAGGGTTCGAGTTTGAGGAGAAGTCTTTTTATAGTGCTTATGCGGATGGGCTTGAGGCAGAAGGATGTGGAGAAAGGTTGATGATTGGGGTGGGGGTTGGGGCAGGAGGGGTGGTGGAGGGGGGTGGGAAAGGGGCTGATAGTTTAGAGTCTGTTGATAAAAGTAGAACTTGCAATGGCTTTTACTGATTTGTATGGGGTTCCACTCTCCGTGTTCTTTTATGCAGGCAGTTGCTTCAGTTTATATTTTTTTGTTGTTGTTGTTGGACCTTTAAATGTGTTTAAGGGAAGTATGTTGATAAAAGTAGAACTCGCAGTGGCTTTTGCTGGTTTGTATGGGGTTCCACTCTCCATGATCTTGTATGCAGGCAGTTGCTTCAGGTTTTTTTTTGTTGTTGTTGGACCTTTGAATGTATTTAAGGAAATTGCTCACAGTCTGTCGACAAAAGTAGAGTAAGACATTTATTAAAACAAAAAATACTTGCAAATCTCTAGCATCTCGGCTGAAATAAGCCTTTAACAGAGTGTAACCCACACTATACCATATACTCCTTAAATATACACCCATTAAATCGGTTACACAATTAAACAATAATTAATTAAAAACATTAAAAAATCTAATCACAAAAAGCATTCCCAGTTACACTCTCTATTAAGACCTATGTGAAAAAGAGTATTAAACTTTAAAATGAAAATAGATTATTTTCTTTTAGTTGATTTTTTTATATCACACAAAAAGTTTTTTTCATTTAATATTTCTTCCAAAACAGCTTGCAACCCAGATGGATACTCATTGTGGAATTGTTGAAAATGTATAGCTACAGGACTAACTTTACTACCCTTCTTAATGTCCCACACATGTTCTTTTAACCTTGCAGAAAAAACTTCTCTTGCTTTCTCCTATATAATATTTTCCACAGGGTATCAATCCATATATCACCCCTTTACTTCCACAACTAAAAAAAACCCTGTTCTTGAAATCTCTTACCATTCATAAGGGAAGACAATTTTAATAAGTGAATTAGATGACCTGAATAAAAATATTCAGGTACACAATGATAACTTTAGAGAGGGTCAAACTATGTTATTATTCAGTGAATCCCAGAATTCGGAAAAGAATAGCAAATAGAACTAAAAAGATCTTTAAAAGCTAATCAAATAAAGGAAATATACATTCCATATACCAGAAAGAAAGAATCAGACTTAGGATGGATACCAGAAGCATTTAAATTGTACTTTTATATAAAGTTAATACCCAAAAGGAAATAATATAACCTCAAAACATGTTAAATTCTTTCTTTAGAAAACACATAAAAACCAAACTAAGAGATGATCATATAAAATTAATAGACAAACAAATAACCATGACTGAACTTAAATCCCAAATTAAAAATGTAAAGTCTAACAAAGCACCTAGCATAGATAATATGGTCCCTAAAATGTTCAAATTATTAACCAAAGAAAGGCCATATGATTCTTGTGTGGATTTATTTATAAGAATAGAGATGGCATAGGCAATGCTGTCTGCAGATTATTTAAGGAAGGTGTGTGGAAGGTTGTCAGGTGCATTGCGACAGGGTTCGAGTTTGAGGAGAAGTCTTTTTATAGCGCTTGTGCGGATGGGCTTGAGGTAGAAGGATGTGGAGAAAGGTTGATGATTGGGGTGGGGGTTGGGGCAGGAGGGGGTGGTGGAGGAGGGGGGTGGGAAAGGGGCTGATAGTTTAGCTATGTAGTCTATGAATAATGAGATGAACTGGCTGACTGTTTCAAGGTTGTAGAGGTTGGGGTCTGGGCAGGGGTTTTCTTTGTTGCCAGGATGCAGCATGGATGAGATGCAGTCCCAGAAGTTTTTGGCATTTGCTGGGTGCAAGGACTGGAGTTTGGAGTGGTGGGCTTTATGCTCTTTAATTAGTAGTTGTTTTGAGGAGTTTCTTAGTTGCTTATACTCTATGAGGGTGTTAGGTTTTTTATGTTTTTGATACTGTTTCCATTTTTTGTCCCTTTGGTGCAAGGCTAGTTTAGTAACTTTTGATAACCATGGGCAGGGATTGGTTTTGATGCGTTTGGTTTGAGGGGGGGCTTGCTGATTACCAAGCATTAGGAATGAGTGGTTAAAGTAGGAAATGGCATCATCTAGAGGAAGGGTTTTAGAGGGGACCAGTCAGTATGCTTTAAGCATTTGGAGAAGGTTAGAGGGTTGAAAGAGGACAGGTTGCGGGTTTGGATGTAGTGGTGTTGTCTATGCAGTGGAGATCGGAGATGGTCAGTGAAGGCTGTTAGGTGATCTCTGAGAGGATTGGGTAATGTTCTGGCTTTGGTAATAAGGTTTGGGTGAGTTGTTAGGATCCAGTCAATGATGGTACCTAAGGTACCATCTTTATTTGGTCTGGTTGGAGATTGTATTAGTTGGGAGAAGTTGTACAGGTTGATAGTGTGGGACAGGGCTTCAGAGTTAATAGTATTCCAGTTGATGTTGGTATCACCGAGTATATAGGTTTCATTTTTTTATATTGGAGGAGAACCAGGACAGGATGTTTTCAAGAGTTTTGATATTATCACCAGTGGGTATATATATGGACTTGTGGTTATTTATTTTTAGTAAACCTATTATAATTTCAGCGTTGGCAAAGGTTGGTATTTTATTGGAGAAGGGAGTTATGTTATGGGAGGTGGGGTAGATTATTGCTACTCCATCTCCTTTTTTGTGGGCTCTGTCATTGTGAATGATTTGGAAACCTGGTGTTAGGATTTCTTTATCTTTTTATATAGGTTTTCAGCCAGGTTTCAGAAATGGTGGTAATGGGGTTGTTATGGGAGAGCCAGGCATGGAGGTTAGGGATTTTGTTTTTTAGGCTTTGTGCATCAAGTGTTGTAAGGTGAATGGACTTTGAGTTTATGGGTTGAGTGGAGGGTTTGGTGAGATTGATGTTAGAGATGGGTCCTGGGTTGGAGTGAATGTCACTGGCTAGTGACAGAGAGATGTGGTGGAGTAGAAGAGTAAGGCAGTGTGTCGGGCAAGGGTAGGTTGGGAGAGTAGTGATTTTCTGGTACCACATTTAAGAAGGGAGTATGGGGGGTTGGGGCAGGAGCAGTTTTGCTTTGAAAAAATAGATTGGGTTAGAGGTAAAGAGTTCATGTGAGATGGATGGGAAGTGAGGTTGATGGTAGGATGTGGTGGAGTGTGTGTGAGAGTTATGACAAGGGTTGGGAAAAAGTGTGAGATAGAGAGATTAGTAGGGCAAATGGGATAATAGGGAGAGATGTTATGTAGAGCATTGTAGGAGGGGTGGATGCTTGGGTTGATGTAGATCTACAGGTGGGTGGGGTTTGGCTTAGGTGTGTTGTGACTGGAGAGGTGTTGGGTGGGGAAGTGTCAGGGGATGTATAAAAGTACAGATAGTGGGGGCAGGTGGAATTTGGGGGCAGGGTAGGGGAGTGGAGTGAGCCCAAAGGGTGAACGGAGCGGGTTACACCTTCCGGGAGATGCAGCAGTCACCAAACAGAAAACAATCATTGAGAAGGTTAGCAACTACAGAAATAGGGCAGCCTATCATTTTGGTTTGAATGTTACCTTTCTGTTTGTTTTTATTATTTATGCACCAATGGGGAGCTGCAATTCACTGAGAAGTAGGACAATAATTCAGTTATGCCAGGGGGTTTAGAAAGGGGCATGCAGTAAGTGTCCACTACTGAGGGATGCCCATGGGACAGACAGAAGGAGCATAGTCAGGGAGAGGTTTTTAATATTTAAAGATAGCTCCACAGTGCAGGGGAGGAATAAGTAAATTCTCAAGAGGAAGAGGGAAGGAATAGACAGGATTGACAGGGCTGGGAAGTTTACAATAAGATTATGTTAGGAGACCAAGAGAGGGGGGGGCTAAGAGACCGGGCTTGGAGAACGCTGTGAGAAGACAGGTTTGCCAGGGCTAGGAAATTTACACTAGAATTATGTCAAGAGAACATGAAAAGGGAAGGAGGCTATGGACCAGGACTTGGAGAAAGCTGTGAGAAGAAAAAAACAATCAACCAGCTAGCACAGGTCAGTACCTAAAGGTGTCTGTTTATCTGTGTGAATTCAAAAGCAGATTTAGTAGAGCATCAAGGAAGTAGAATATAAAATAAATGTAAAGCTTTGGGAAACTGTATATATTTGTTACAATAAATGAGAGAATAAAATAGAATATAAAATAAATGTGATATACAAGATTAATAAAATATAAGAGCATAAAATAAATGCAAAGCTTTGGAAAAATGTATGTATTTGTGAAAGTAAATGGGAGAAAAAATGGAGGAGGGGTCCAGTAGTGTGCAGAGCAAAAGAATCAGTAGGAGTATCACAGAGAGAAGATTATAATAGACCTACATTGCTCAGAGTCTGTTGATAAAAGTAGAACTTGCAATGGCTTTTACTGGTTTGTATGGGGTTCCACTCTCCGTGTTCTTTTATGCAGGCAGTTGCTTCAGTTTATATTTTTTTGTTGTTGTTGTTGGACCTTGGAATGTATTTAAGGGACGTATGTTGATAAAAGTAGAACTTGCAGTGGCTTTTACTGGTTTGTATGGGGTTCCACTCTCCATGTTCTTGTATGCAGGCAGTTGCTTCAGGTTTTTTTTTGTTGTTGTTGGACCTTTGAATGTATTTAAGGAAACTGCTCGCAGTCTGTCGACAAAAGTAGAGTAAGACATTTATTAAAACAAAAAATACTTGCAAATCTCTAGCATCTCGGCTGAAATAAGCCTTTAACAGAGTGTAACCCACACTATACCATATATTCCTTAAATATACACCCACTAAATCGGTTACACAATTAAACAATAATTAATTAAAAACATTAAAAAACCTAATCACAAAAAGCATTCCCAGTTACACTCTCTATTAAGACCTATGGGAAAAAGAGTATTAAACTTTAAAATGAAAATAGATTATTTTCTTTTAGTGGATTTTTTTATATCACACAAAAAGTTTTTTTTTCATTTAATATTTCTTCCAAAACAGCTTGCAACCCAGATGGATACTCATTGTGGAATTGTTGAAGATGTATAGCTACAGGACTAACTTTACTACCCTTCTTAATGTCCCACACATGTTCTTTTAACCTTGCAGAAAAAACTTCTCTTGCTTTCTCCTATATAGTATTTTCCACAGGGTATCAATCCATATATCACCCCTTTACTTCCACAACTAAAGAAAACCCTGTTCTTGAAATCTCTTACCATTCATAAGGGAAAGACAATTTTAATAAGTGAATTAGATGACCTGAATAAAAATATTCAGGTACACAATGATAACTTTAGAGAGGATCAAACTATGTCATTATTCAATTCAGAAAAGAATAGCAAATAGAAATAAAAAGATCTTAAAAGCTAATCAAATAAAGGAAATATACATTCCATATACCAGAAAGAAAGAATCAAACTTAGGATGGATACCAGAAGCATTTAAATTGTACTTTTATATAAAGTTAATACCCAAAAGGAAATAATATAACCTCAAAACATGTTAAATTCTTTCTTTAGAAAACACATAAAAAACAAACTAAGAGATGATCATATAAAATTAATAGACAAACAAATACCATGACTGAACTTAAATCCCAAATTAAAAATGTAAAGTCTAACAAAGCACCTGGCATAGATAATATGGTCCCTAAAATGTTCAAATTATTAACCAAAGAACTGCTGTCATTACTATTAAAAGTTTTTTACATTAGTAAATGAAATCAGAAATATTCCTTCTCCTTGGAAATATACAATAATATCACCTATTTTGAAACCAGATAAAAATGCAAAGAAATGTTTATATTACAGACATGTATCTTTACAAAATGTTCATTATAAAATGATTGGCAATAGATGCGGCTAGGATCAAGCGACTAATTAATAATAGACAATTGAAATGAAACTGGCTTTATAGAAGACAGAAATACATATAACATTAACATAATTACATATTTAATTGATTACATTAATCATACAAAAATAACTTGAATATTGTCAGTTTAGACATAAATAGTGCCTTTGATTCTGTCCACTGGGATTATCTAGGGTCAGTTCTAGACGAATATTGATTTTCTCAATAATTCACACTATTAATTAAATCACTTTATGAAAAATCATTGGCATATATAAATATTGGATCACTCTTTTCTAAATATTTAGAAATTACTAAAGGTACAAAACAGGGATACCCCTTGTTTCCATTATTACTTGCCTTAGTAATCAAACCGTTTGCAAATTATATTCAAATGGATACGAATATTAAGGGTATACAAACTGACAATAGTCTGGAAATTAAGGTTAATTTGTTTGCAGATGATATTTTGTTAACCTTAATGGATAACGCCTCTCTAAAACCTCTCTTAAATGTAGTTGAACACTATCAGAAACTCTCAAGCCTTAAATTTAATGAAAACAAAACACAGGTATTACGTATAACAGACAGATAAGGATTCCTCTAAATATATAGCTGCTGCCAATAAAATAAAATACTCAGGGGGTTACATTAGCAGATGAACTAGATAAGACAATAATAATAAACTACTCTAATAGTCTGAATAATATTAAAACACTCATTCAAAAATGTAATAAATACTTTTTTTTATAATGGAGGACAGACACTATATAATTAAAAATGATTATTTTTTTCAAAAATATTATACTTCAAACAAGCTTTTTGTGCACCTCCTCCTAAATCTTACATAAAACAATTTAAAAAACTAATGCTAAACTGCTTGTGGCATCCAAATATGCCCAGAATCATCATTTAAATGACTGGGAAGCAGGAGGAATCAGTCTTTCAGATACAGAACTATATTGACTGTCATCTAGTATAAAAACAGTATCATTCTGGGTAAATAATGCTTATTCTGCATACATATATGAAAAGATATGTCTAAAATCAGGTCTCACCTTACCATCACAATAGACTGAGTTGGTATCAAATAATCTTTGGATGATGACAGAACATTTTACAGAAAACAAACAGACACACATAAGTTCTAAGTTTATAAAAATATATTCAAGGATATAAAACCCTTATGAATAGGATTCCCAACATAAAATCTTGGTCATTCTTGCGATATCCTATTGCATGTACACAAAATAACAACAACTTTTGATATACATATAATCAAGACTCTTAGAAAGCATGAACTGAGTTATTGGCATCAGTTACAAGACTCTGGAAAAGTTTTAACAATGGAACAAATAAGAAATTAATTTAGGTAACTAACTATGGCTAAGCATACAGGATATAAGACAGTACATTTTAAAAAGAATAGAATCAATGCAATTAACAATCAGACAAAACATACCTAAATTTATAGAACACTTGGCCTTTTCAACAACACAAGCTGTTCATGGAAAAGGTTCCTTATCAAACATCTATAAAATAATTAAGAAAACAAAATGATATCATACAAAAAATCTTTGGGACTACTATAATACAATATATAATCAAATGACAATGAGAAGAAATTAATACTTCAATCCACAAAACAAACATCTCTTTCATTGCAATGAAAACTGTTCACATGGAAATTTATTCATAGGCCCTTTATTACACCACATAGAATGGAAATAATGTTTAAACAAAATGTAGGATGTTGGAAATGTAACAGCAACCTGAGAGCAGATTGGTGGCATATGATTTATGATTATCAGTTACTTAAAGCATTTTGGGATAAAGTAATTTTTTTCTTGCAAATAGTTTTTAATAATAATTTCCATTTGTCTACATCTTTGATTTTGTTTAATGCTACCATACCCCAATGTGTTGCTAGAACAGTTTTCACTGTTTTGGATACCACTGGCTATAGCATGCAAATAGTACTAAAAATTGGAAAAGTGAGACTTTACCCATATTTAAAGAATACAGAGACATTGTATTGAATATATCATGAATGGAAATGAAAACCATTAGAATGAGAGCAGAAAGAACCACATCTTATTACAACTCATTGAAGAAAGTGAATGAAATAATGGAGAGAGATGACTATAATACCTAATGGAATGAAGTATTGTTGTTGTCTTTCGGCTTTTCAGTTAGAGGTTGCCACAGTGGAACTCCGGTCTGCTAGTAATTGGCAGTAGATTTTCTTTTCATGTTTCACAAATGCTGAGGTGCCAGCTCGACGTTCAACCTTCAACGAAGGCGCGCCCATTTACACATGTCTTTCGAACGCCCACCCAACCACGGGGCGGACATGCAGACTCCACACAGAAGGCACTCCCCGCACTCCAGCCGAGAATCGAACGGGAGAACCTCTTGCTGTGAGGCAACAATGCTACCGCTGCACCACCGCGGATGTACCTAATGGAATGAAGTAGATGTAAAAATATGAACCACCTTGGAAACATAGACACCTTTGTAAATAGTTTTTGTTTTGCTTAGATTTTATACTTGTTGACTGTATATAGTTGTTAACCTGTATAAATTTTGTTTTATATTGCAAAGTTATGAAATTACATTAATTTTAAAAAATCAATAAAACATTTAAGCAAAAATGATTCATCAAATCTTGCTACCTGTGAAGTGTTAAATTTTCAACCTGGTAAAAATCCTGTTTTGTTAGTCAAATATTACAATATATCTGCTGCAAAATTTCTCTTCCCTGTTCTTGATGAGTGCATGCCATCCTGTACTTAAGCTTGGGTGCTTTACATATTTCCATTTTAAAATGAGCCTTTTTTCATGTCGGTATTTAACCAGAAAATTCTTTCAGTCACAGTGACCTGAGTCTCCTTACATCTGTAAAAGCTGTGCTATCAAAGAGGGCTGTAAGTTCCCAATGAACAAGTCAGAGAGTCCCTGTGGATGAGGTTATTTGCACCAACATAAAGAAAAATGGATCTGTACTTCTTTGCATTAAGGCATTCTAAGGCCTTTCTCACATCCTTTATTTTTGCTCCTGGCAAGCATAACACTATTAGATGGTCATTATCCTCTCTGCAGATGTAACCATCATTTCCTCTAATAATGGAATCTCCAATTACAACTATTTAATTAATGACTAGATCTGAAGAATCTTCATCTTCTAATTCAGTAATATCTGTTCAATTAATTGTTACAAAGCAATGGCCTTTAACATGTTTAGTCTTATTAATCCTGATATTTGCATTGATTATTCCATTTGCAAGCATACAGTTTTCATCCAATTTGCTCTGTGTACATTCACAGCTTGAGCCATGTTGTCAACTTCTCTTTCTCCTCTTTTTTTCTTGCAGTAATGTTCATTCATTCATTCCAAGTTAATTTTTAATGTCTTCCTTTTTACAACTACCCCTTGCCTCTTTCTCTACCCTCTCTTTTGGAAAAAAATGATGCCCTTTTCTGTAGACCGAAAATTTTTCTGATAGAATAATGTTATCATTGCATTTACTCTATTTGTTGCACAACAAAGCAGTATCTATTTTATTGCATTATACACATTCAGCAGTCTCTTTTTCTTCTTTGTTATTTTTTGCAAATGTCTTACCTTTCTTTCCTTTTTTTTTTTTTTTTTTTATTTTCTTCTACATGGTCTGAATCCTCAGATAGTTGAATACGTGTATCCTGAATTTCAGAGTTGTTATGGGCAGTATCATGGTCAATGGGGGCTGAGTGATCTTTACTAACAAACACTTTATTCCTGAATGTGTTCTACTTGGTCTTTGCCTAGAATTTATCTCATCAGTCGAGTCATTAATATAAGTAACAACAATTCTACAAGCAGTGCCAATTGCACAAGTACAATCATCATCAGTAAGCCCATATTTTCCGTTAATAATGGTAAGAAAATCATCCAACTTTTTGCATGAGAAACACAGGTCACCAGAGTTGTCAGGTGTTGCCTTTGAATATACATAGCATTTAGTACACTTAACGGCTGTGGTGGTGCAGCGATTAGTGCTGTCACCTCACAGTAAGATGTTCTCCCGTTAAAGGAAAAGGATAATCAAAATCAGTCCCCACAGAATTCAGTGAGATTTTAAGTCATCTTGTATGAGAAAAAGCACACACACTGTATACTACTAAATATTAAATTAAATACAATGAAGTCATTGCTCTGACTTACTGTAGCAGTTGGGCATGCAGTAGCTTCTGCTCACTATTGCTCTCAGTCACATCTTGTTATAACTGTAAAGATCAATAACTCACAATCAACACAGGATTTTTTCAGGTAAGCTCAGGATCAACCTCAGTGTAGTCTGTGTGAATTTATAGATGACATTTGGCACCTTCGGACGCTAGACTTTTCCTGTCTAAAATCTATTCCTTTCTAATGGGAAACAGTGAAAATTAGAGGTAAAACAACAAAATATAAATCAAAGTAAGTCTTCCTGTCTACAAGCTATCCTTTTCTTCCTACAAACAGTGGAAAGTCGGAGATAAAAAAATAAAATATAAATCAAAATGAATCTTCTCTTACCAGGCAGTTACACAGTCAATCACAAACCAACACAAAATTGTTTCAGATAAGGTCTGGATTGATAAGGACTTTACTGTGGTAATTACTGATGGTGGACATAATGCTGACACATGCATTCCTCTCATATATTACCAAACATGCACTCTAGGGTGCACCCACACACACACACACACACACACACACACACACACACACACACACACACACACACACACATAACACTTACCTGTCTGAATTTACAGAAATTCCTCAATTTTCTTTCTAGTTTGTTAGTGTCCTTCAATAATCGCAAATGATTTTAGTCATTCTGTACCTCAGACTTGAAATTTTGTTCTTCCTATTGTTCAGAAATACATCCAGATGCAAGACGTGCTGCTCTACCTTCTTTTTAAGTAGATTAGAGTAATATTTAGAAATATTCCCTAGGATCGTCAGAAGTCTTGAGCATGGCCCTCCTATGTCAAGGACAATTACATTCAGTCCATAATTCCAGCTTCCTTTGTTTTAGTCTACATGTGCAGATTGTTGCTACAAACTCTGTTGTTATATTAATATTTTAAGTGATTTAATCCATCCATCCACAAATCCTTTTTTCCATTTTTGCACATGGGGTCAGAGTGCCAGTCATCTAGAGCCAAGGTTCATACTGCTGGGTGGACAGCCCTGCTGCAGCAGTTTGTCCATACCACACACTACCACCAATGACAATTTAGAGTGTCCAATCCATCTACTGCATGTCTATAAATATTGGAGAAAACCGGCGAAACCAACATGAACACAGGGAGGACATGCAGACTCTGAACAAAAGGCACCTCAGCTGAGAATCGAACCAGAGAAGAACTTGCTGTGAGGTGACAATGCTATCTGATGCACCACTTTGATGTTATGTAATGTATAAAATGTGTCCCTGTTATCTAGTGTTCTTCCCAAATTACAGCCAGTGCTCATTATTTTAGGGGAGTTGAGAGGTGCAGAAATGAATCCCCCTCACACTTACAAACAGGCACACACACAAAACCCATTTGCACTCATGCACACATTTGCTCATTCACTGATGCACACACATACATGCCTACTTTACCTCTAAATAACCACTGTACTGCAACCATCACACACACACCAGATACTTGTCCACAGACACACACACACATTCACCCTCAACACTGCTTGTCCACTAAAGTCCAGGGGACTTATCTCTAATGCAGTCTTATCCATTGAAAGTAATTTGTGAAGGAGAGCTTTTGGCCAAGTTAATCAGTGTGGTTGGTGTGAAGGATTTACACAGCCGAGAGATTGTATGAATCATAAATCACTTACTGCATGCATTTTTGGGGGAGAGCACATGACTAATTATCATATGCTACTCTCCTGAAAGGCATCCATTGCATTTGAAGTGCTGCACCTCTTTGAGGTAAAGCACAATAGCAGCCCTGTTGCTGAAACAGAAAAAGCTTATGTCAGTCGTAATGAAGGATTACCGCAGGTGATAACATTTCTGAATCACAGAGCATGTATTTGACTTTCACATTTACCTGACCACATATGTACAACAGCTTTCTATGTTGCAACTTAATGTGATGGATGGAATGAACCAGATACTATCTGAGTAATTATTTATATTTTTAATTTTATTTATGATTTGTTAATCAAGGTAACTTACTAATACCAAAATACCTCATTTTGCTTGAATGGAAGGTACAAAAATATCAGAATGTTATGAAATAAGGATGAAATAATAATACAAATAATAATAATAAAGTCATCCAGGGCAGTCGGTAAGCACTTTGGACACAAAAACAGATGCATGGATAAAGCACAGGGTGAAGAGTCTGAGAAAGGATTAAAAATAGGCAAGGATCATTCTAGACAAATGCAAAGTATTGTAAATACTTTTCAGTAACCATGGCTTCTAGAATTGTAGAATCAGCTTGCGGGAATAGAACTAACCTTGGATGGACACGTTAATTATCTTGGGGTCTTAATCAAACACAAGCTGTACCCCCAGGAAGTACAATAAGAGGGCATAAGCAACTGCAAACAGAGTGTTGGAGTGTATCCCTAGTTGGATAACTCCAAAAGCAAAGAGGAAATGCCTCCACTTTACAGGTACTGGTCAGCCCACAAGCTGAGTATGTTTCTGGAGGCCATGCAATGAAGGGGACATTAGAAGGAGTTGGCTAAAAGCCAAGCCAGTGGAAAGATAGAAGAGATGGGAAAGGGGAGAGATGTAGTGCTGGTGCTAAACAGCATTTTTGGGAGATATGAAGGGGTCATCATGTGCAGCAAGGATAGGGGGTAGCATATTGTAGGGACTAGTTATTCTTTGGATGCTCAGAAGTACATTTTAAAATAAAGTGTTGTAGATTCATGGAATGTGCTTCTGGAATAAGTGCTACAAAGGTAATTCAAACATATGTTCAAGGGAATGTAGAACATGTGCCCAAAGGGTGAGGGTAAATGTGGGGGAAAGGAGATGGAAACGTCAAACACATGTAAAGGTTAGGCAAGATATGCTTGTGCTCTCAGTCGAAGGTAATCCCTTTACTGATGTGTATCACAGTATGTTTGTAATGTAAAAGAGCATTTGCTGCTGCTTCTAAACAACTGATTAATCCTCACAATCCATATACTACATTTTGACAGGTTTACTATGGAGACTTTGCTTTTAGTTGACATGGGTAACCCTATTTTGACATATCATTGTGATGTCTTCCTCCGTTCTGAACCAGATCACTTTAGTACTGTATACCTTAAAGGTTAAGGTGTTGCGGTAGCATTGTCACCTCACAGTAAGACGTCCTGTTCAATTCACAGTTAGAGCGTCTTCTGTGTGGAGACATGCATGAATGGGCGTACCTTCTTTGAAGGTTGTGCATCAGAGCTGGCAACTCGGCACATAAAAATCTACTGCCAATCATTAGTGGACCGGAGTTCTGCTGTGGCGACCCCTAACCGGGAAAAGCCGAAAGGCGCAACCTTAAAGGTTAAACTCTAAGACTCTGCTGCTATGGATCACAGTTGTAATCCCATTACCTTTGATCTGTGTACGCTATGCTTCTAGGCACATCACCTCTTAATGGCCCAAATTTGTCTCTTGTAAAAAGAACAAAAGAAGTTGCCTACATATCAGGCATTCCAATCTTTTCTGAGTTCTCTGTTCTCTGATGAAACTCAAGTTAAGGCATTATAACAAGCTTTCACATGATGAACAGAGAGGAATAAAGTCACTGCACCTGTTGTATAAATGCAGTATGTTGAATCAAATGCTGTCAAGCTAAACTTTGCTAACTTTTATTTGCACTCTCAATGAGCTCTCCGTCACTGAGGCTGGAAGTTATGGAATGAATTAATAAACATTTCCTGTCCATATGAGCCAGCTTTCTGGCAGCTTTCATCTGGATTACTTCCAGCAGTCTAGTATCCCTCTCCTTGCATGATGTCTAGAACTGCACACAGTACCTAAGTGTGGCCTAACCAAAGATGAGGTGAGCAGAGGCATTACTACTTTTGTCATGGAATCTTCACCTCTTGGGAATACAGTCCAGCATACTGTTCAGGATTTGCTAGGCCCCTCGCTCTTCTTTTGGTAGTATAACCCAGGTTTGGTTAGCAGTTTCATATCATTTTCCTGCACTGCATTTTTTCTCCACCATGCAATAGTTGTTGTAGCCCAAGTGAGTTATTTTGTAATTGTTCACACTGAAACTGAACTTTATTTTATATATCCCCCATCTTCCAGTGCTGTACATAGGTCTGTGTCCTCAGTGCAAAAATCAGTCCCATTGTCTCTTCACTCATATATGACTGAAATAAACACAGTGAAAAGTGCTGGTAAAAAGACCAATGTGTGAAGTGTTCCTCGAGCCACTTTCAAAATACATGACATTTCCTCTCACAAGGTTGTCCTTTGTTTCTTACTGTTCAGCCATGGTGCATTTCATTTCATCATTCTCAGTGCTGCACCAGACCCTAATTTTTTCACAGTACCATACCTAGGATGGGATAAAGGGAAAGCTGCTCCAGGGACAGGCTGTTAGGGGGCATCACTGACACCTCAAAAGAGTTATTGATTGGACATGGATGTGATAATAGCAGTCATTTAAGCAGTCATGGCTGATATCATGCCGTGTGCTTTAATGAATGTGATTGTAATGTGAGTATATGTTAGTAAGTCTAGCAAGGAGCTTCTACTATAAACTCTTTGGTGCAGTTTCATAAGGCTTGGGGTTTATGGGGTCATAAGTCTGGAGAGAGACCAAAGTGCCAAATAACATGGCAGGACTGAGACAAAATGCATGTGTTGTACATGTTTTGGTACTGGTAATGTCCAGTCTTATTCTTCTGTAAGCTATTCAACAACTGCATCTGGTTTGACTGACCTTCTAGCTGTGAAACCTTGTTGGTAGTTGTGATGCCAGTTTTTGACTAGGAAAGCAAGTCTTTTCCTTAGGAATCTTTACGTAAATTTATCTGCCATTGCTGCTGGTTTAAACAGGCTGTGGTTGCATGGATTTTCCTTAGCGCTCCATTCCTTCTGGAGGTATACTACTCTTGCTGTCTTCCAGTCTTCAGAGAGTGCCACCTTGGTCAAAGATATGCTGAAGATTTCAGCCAAGGGATTTAAACTTTATACTGTCCACAATCTTCAATGCCCTCAGAGTCATCTCATTTGGTAACTGTGTTGTCTTATCCCTTTGGGCAGCCAGTTCTGTCTCATTAGCCCTCCCCCCTTCTGTCATTATCCTACTGCTCATTCCTCTCTGCTTGTCCAAATATCTCCTTGTATGCGATTGCCCTTTTCTTTTACTAAGAATGACTTTTCATTTAGTACCGCTGATTTCCCCTACTGTCCTTATGCTCATTCTCATCATGATGTGTTCTAGGCAGGTTTCCCTCTTTCTTCTTTTTACATAAAAAAACATTATTTTCCTTATTTTCTCCTTATGCGGTACCTATTTCAGCTTGTAACTTTACCGTTCGTACTCCCTTTTTCACTGTTCTGTTTACTACCGTGATCTGTGCCTCCTTATCCTTCTCACCCCTCCCTTCACACGTTCTTGTCTACTCCTTTCTTCTAATTGTTAGTTTTTCATATGAAGCTGTCTAGCGATTATACTCTTTTGTTCCTTGTTTCCTGTTGATCATTCATTTGCCAGTCTTATCCAATTCCTTGGATTTGCCTCCATTTTCTTAACTAATCTTTGAAGGGTTCACCCAATTCATCATAATCCACATCCACAATAAGCTGCAATGTCATGTTCGTCTTTAGTTCCTTACCCTTTTTTTGCCCAGTCTAAAATGCATTTGTGCATGATTACATTTTGCATTCTGACATCCTCACACTGGATAGGCCAACAATTCTGCCCTTTATAATTCTGTACCTGCGGAATGAATATCTCATGGTCCAAAGCATCAGCCATCTCTAAATGCTGTCTTCACATGTGTTTGAGATCTCCCATTTTTTTCTGCAACATTCAGTCTCACCATGAGCATAACAACCTCCCTTTAACCCCATGACCTCATTCTCTTACCCAGTCTCTTTTTATGTTCCCTTGATAAGTCATGGGGTCTATACGTAATAATTATCCAGTAAAAACTCCCCTGCTCTTCCTCTGTCTTACCACCAGGATATTTCTACTAGATTCTGACCTTTATTCATACAGTTCTCTTCTTCATCCTCTATGACCACACATTTGATGCCCTCCCTTAACAGATCATAATTTCCCCCTTTCACTCCCAGTTGTTTTATTGCTAAAAAAAACTATAACCATATCTAGGCGCCCCCATGTCCCATCCTCTTTTGTTAGTGGATCATTATTACTTTGGTATCAACAGTGTCAACGTCCTCACTGATAGAAGACATGCCAACTTCCTTCCAAAACTCCTTGCTCTACATAGACATACTACCCAGCTGTGCCTCTGGCTACCCTTATTCGTTGCTTTATTGTGTCCTGTATCCATTTTACCCTTCTGCCTAATTCCAGGTAATCTACCCACTCTAACCTTCTTCTGAGAATTTTCCCTACTTCTTTCATGCTGTAAAGGGTACAGAATTGGATATGCAATTTTTCTACCCTACTTTGAATATGACCATCCCTCTGGGATGAAGATTTATCAGGCCAGTACTTCTGATAGACCTCACCACATCCTCCTAGTAGCTGCAAGCCCTTCTTCCTTGTCCACTATTGCAGCCAGTCATATATTTCTTAAATCTCTGCCTCGTTACAGCCCGCATACATTGGTACTATCCTCATTAACCTCTTATTGTTCTCTTACAGCCCGCATCCAATGGCACTATCCTCATTATACCTCGCATCATTCTCTTACAGCCTGCATCTATTGCTACTATCCTCATATCCAGGTTTTCATAAATATTTATTTCTTGTTGTTATAGCAACTAGGTGAGTCTTTCATCAAATGATTTCATTGACCTGCTTTATCAGTAACTTAACCAAACCATTATTACCTAAAGACACCATTAAAATAAAAAAATAAAAATACATTCTTATCTAGTGGGAAATAAAAATGTGCATTTGCCAGAACTTTAGGCAATTTATATACCTGTATAATAAATATGAAACATTCTCCCTCAAATGGTTATTTAAAAGCAATAAAATGCCTTGTGCAATATGTCAAAATAAATGTTTAAAGAAGTATTGCCTTAAAAGTATTTGTCAAGAAAAACAGTTCTCCCATCCTTCCTTCCTTAATCAGCAAAAGCAGTGCCTCAAGCTATAACATGATTTAAATTGACTGATAAACGGTATGTCACAGTATAATCAAAGTTATAAAATCGATATGTTGATCTGTATATAAAGTCGACGTTAACAGTTCCCACAAATACAGCTGAAGATTGCTCATGGACAACAGATGAGCTAGAGAGTTGACAGGTAATGAATCATTGTCCTGCACTTTGCACAGTGATGAACACGGTTGTGCTGAAGGTTTGCAGTGGGTACAGCACAGACATTATTATAATATTCTGAAAAATAGACTTGACTAAACCATTGAGCAGAAAATTTAAAAAAAATCTCAAATGAAATTGAATCACAGTGGCAGCTCAAAATAATTGCATGCGCAACATGCCATTAAAAGTTTTTCTTGAAATGCACCCTGCACAGAATGGATTTGAATGATGCAGAACATTACTGGTCCTGAAGGTCAGTAGAAGCATATAATAGAAGACAGGAAATGGATAAACCCAAATCACAGACATCAGCATTCATTTTGTTCATTGGAATATGTCAGGTTGTAAATTCAAACATAGTAGCATTCTTAAAAGTACTGCATGAAATTATGACAGCCAAGTCATAGCATGTATAGAGTGCAGAAGGCAAAGTAACCTATAAAACCATATGAACTCTAGTGTGTTTCAAAGATTTAAACTAATTGCAGGTGAAAGGTAAATTCTAGTTAACCATGAGAAATGTGTCTCTCTACTCATCTCCAAAACTTAAGTTCCATTGGTCTTTGCTTCAAAACTCTTTCACTTTCATTTGCCTTTATTTCTATTCCCTTTCATAAGTTCAGAGAGTGTACCCATCTTGTTTCTATTTGCTTTGGACTTTTACTTGTTTGGATTTGAATGATGACATCTCCAGCATTATATGTGATGTCGTCTCAGACTGAATGATACTCATCTGCTATGGCTTCATTTCACATCTAATTGCTTGGATACAGAAGTATGTGAACAAAACCACTGTTCCAACCATGTGTGTACAGGAAAACAATAAGTCCACAATATATTGAGCAGATGCACAGAGTGTAAGGCAAAAAAAATTAACAAGAGTTTTGTCACAGACTCAGTGCTTTCACCAACAATACTGACATGATCAGAAATTAGCCAAAAATAAGACACAACTTAAATACCGTTTTACATGCCATGTGATAATTCATTCAGTTTCTCAAACTTAGAGACAGCCAAATATAAAACCACAGAAGATAAATTAAAAACCATGCAAGTTTAATGATTTATACAATTTTGTAAACCCAAATATTTATTTAACTTTAAAAACACTCTTGATTTTCAAGAATGCATTTAAAACTGGATGCTGGCCTGCATTCAATCCACTTTGTCAGTTTAACTATAGAGTTTCTAATCTGTTTAATTTCCCCTCTCTGAGATCCCGTATGATTGTGTCAATTCTAAAAAATAAAAACCTTTCGAAGTTTCCAGAGGTGAGATATTGTTTATATAATACATTATTTTGATTTGTTTTTAATGGTGCTATGCTTAGATTGAGTTATCTTTCTAGCATAAAATGCTATCACAACAAATGCGCATGTCATGGTCAGCTATATTTTTCCAGTTGCATGTATATTTGTGCACCTACTACAAACACCATAATTCACGAAGTCAACATTAGGTTGCATAATAAAAAGGGCAGCACCATGTACACATTCCATAGGACAAAATCCCTTATGCTTTCTGCTATGTGTGGGACTTGTAAAATAGCCCCCTCTTTGTAAAGAAGATTTCAAATAATTACCTTTTTTGCCAGTGAATTCTAGCTCATATCATACTTTTTTGACACTGTCATAATGGCCTAAGCATAACCTCCACTTGTTCTTTAAAGCTTAAAGGCCATTTAAAAAAATAATACTAGATACTTCAGGCATAATTTCATGGTTACTTATTTTGTATTATACTTTCTTTTCTTAATATGATATCTCTGCCTATCAAAACCTGACGAAAATTTTTATTGATAATGTCCAGTTTATATCCTTTGTCTTCAAACAAACTATGTCAGTTGGCTAACTCTTTTATAAAACCATGTACATTGGTAACCAGTTTAGAAAAACTACATGTTTAATTTTTGTATAAATTAAAAATGGTGGACACTGACCAAATGTATGTAGTTATTACCAAATAACTGCTTTTTGTATAGCCTACAGTAAAATGTTTTGTATACTGAATCAGAATGTAACTAAAAATGCAAATTACAGAAAATATTAAGAAAGGTCAAACTATTGTGTTTTGTTTGAGCAAAAGAATGCATCTTCGATTTAATTCTATCAGAACTAAAAAGTAAATAAATTGTCAATAAAATGTATACAGAATAGGAGAGTACTGAACAAATCTATGGAATAGAACACTGTCCTGTTATTTATTTATCACTAAGTTAGAGAATATGGGTGTTGCTGCAGCCCATTTTGCAATCCCTTTGACTTGCTTGAGCAGCTGACCATTAAAGAAAAAAATGTTAGCATCCAAAACCAGTTCCAGCAAACTGCAGATGTTTTCAGTGTTGCTATTTGGCAAAGCTGTACTATGTGCAAAAAAGCTACAAACCTTCTCCACCTTCTCCATCTCTGTGTCCTGTGCAACAACTGTATATGATGCTGAAATCTGTACAGCGTTTTTTTGTTGGACTCCATCTGTAATTTTTTTTTTTTCTTAGGATGTCTCATGTCATATACGAGAGCAACTTTTGTATAATGTGGTTCAAAATACAATGTAACTAAATGAAAATCCTCTCTAGTTTTAGAAACTTTCACAGCCACAACAGGATGAAACAGGGTTCTTTTGGGTATTTCTGTAATTTGGGGAGGCCAGAAATACCTTGTTATCAGCCTGCAACAATATCATAATCGTGTCATGAAAAGAATCAGTGTCAGACACTTCCAGTGGCACAAAATAAACAAATACATAATTAAAATAAAACATAATGGTAACAAATTCCAACTTCCCACGTAGTTATACTAGCAAAAAGCTCATCACTCACTGCAAAAGCTCTCCTATAACTACAATTCAAGTTATAAAATTTCTTGTTAAGGAGTTTATTAAGCAAATCTCTAATTTCATTCTTACATTAGGACTTCACTAAAGCTATTATAACAGAGGACTAAAGAGATGGGCCTTAAATAAAACCTTCTCATTAATGTTACTGGTACTTAATATACAGGTAAAATTCAATTTCAGACAAATAAGTCCATTTCAGTTGTAGTAAAATCTGTTCTTCAAAATGGAATGAAAGATTAACTTTTTTGAAAAACAGAACACTGTATCAATTAAATTAAAAATGAACTGAAATTGATTTCCTTGTAACCAAGACTGGTCGTATTATAATCAATGGTGACTTCCGTAGTCACTGTGTGTCATTACAATTCTTACCAGGAAATAAGCTCAAGTAACAGAACCTCTCAATCCCAATAACACTTAATGATTTATCAATAGAGTGTTCCCTTCCACAATAACTCATTCTGTCCATATTTTCTGATCTACCCTTAAAAATGATTTCTGCATCTCATTTTTTCTGAGCCACCCTTAAAAATGATTTCTGCATCTCATCTTTTCTGAGCCACATTAACCATGTAGCAATCTGCACAAATCATGTATTATCACTACTGTTGTTCCATTTTTCACCAGTTATCCTAGTTGATAGAAGCCTTGGTGGTGCAGTGGTAGTGCTGTCACCTCACAGCAAGAGGTACTCCTGTTCGATTCTCGGATGGAGCACCTTCTGTGTGGAGTCTGCATGTCCTCCCCGCTGTCGAGTGGCATTTGAAAGACATGCATGAATGGGCATGCCTTCGTTGAAGGTTGGGTGTCGCACTGACACCTCTGCACCATAAAAATCGACTGCCAATCATTAGCGGACCGGAGTTCCGCTGTGGCGACCCCTAACCGAGAAAAGCCGAAAGAAAAACAAGTGTCATCCTAGTTGACGTACCCTCCTGAGTAGTATTTTCATTTCTGTAATACTCGTAATTCTTATGATGTCCTCCAATTGTACTGCCATATTCTCCCTTACCTCAAACTGATGTCTTCCCCTGTATTATTTATTTGTTTGTTGCCTGGGAAAAGTCCAACTGGATAAAACCCAGGAGGAGGAAAAGTAAGAGTTTAGGGAAAAATGTGCAGTATGAGGACAAATGATAAGGTACAGAAAGACTGGAAAGTAAATTGGCTGTAAGAGTTGGAGAAAAGTAATCTGAATAAAACTAACCAGGTGAGCATGAAGAACAGAGCCATCTTTGGCACAGGTGCTGTTCAAGCAAAGTTTTGAAAGTATTTAAGTTGTCTTTTTTAACTGTGTATGGATTTCATTCCAGAGTTTTGACTTATAATGAAAGGAGAGAGAGAGAGTCTCCAGCAGTGCTGAATGTCTTACTGATATGTAGTAAAAGTTTATTGCAACTACAAAGGCCTCTAGTGGGTGAATAGTACAACATAGTATTTTGTAAGGCTGGGCATTTGTCTGGACAGTACAATAGGTTGTGGGCAATGAGTAGTTGTGAGTATATCAACTGGCTGGGAGTTCAGTCCAGATTAATTGTTTTAATGCAAGACCATGGGGTGTTTTATAAGGCTGGTCAGTTGCAAATTTAGTTATTTTGCAGTAGCAGGAGGCAAGTTTACTTTTATGCATAGTGTTAATATTTGAAAGAATAGAGGAAGCCTGTAACAGAAAAGGAAGGAGGTATGTTGCTACTAAGGTCATACTTGCTTGATCTGGCAGGTAGTGTTTGACCCTATAGAGGGAGCCACGATTATGGTGAGTTTTCTTGATGGAATGAAATATGTGGTGATCAAATTTGAGATTGTCCTCTATTTTGACTCTGAGTAGTTTAGTTTGAATTGCAGTTTCTATTTTTGTGGTATTACTTGAGGTAATATGAAATGTGTTTTCTGTTTAAGGTGTTGTTTTAGACTAAATAGCATAAGGTTTTGGCAATAAGCAGCAGGTTATAATTTTTTAGTCATACTTCAATATCAGTGGCAGATTTTTGAGTGATTTGCTGTAATATTGTCCCGGATGGGGCAGCACAAATAAAGGCTGAATCATCAGAGTACTGCATGAGAGTGGCAAGTTTTGTACCAGTATGAAGTTTATTTCTGAAACTATTAAATAGAATGGGTCTGAGTAATGTATTCTTTAAACTGGACATTCCATACAACCACCTACTGTCACTGCAACCACTTCTAGCCTCTAATGGACAGCATTTGTCTTTAACCCCCAAAAGTTGTTGAATAATACTGCATCATCTCAGCATGTACACATCACCCATCTCTCTCTTTCTCTACGTTCTCTTCTCTCCCCTGCCATCGACAGTCCAGTTTCCCACATCAGTGACACTATACCACTATGAGACTAATATTCCTTTCAGTAGTTGGAGATTTCTCCACAAACCCTCAGCAGCATGGTTGTTTTGTTCATTTAATTCTTGTCTGAGTATGTAGAAACTGGCATTGGGCTGTTTCTGAGCACTGATTCCTGATGTAAAGGAAGTGATGTTCTTTGGATGGGCTACAGCAATTTATCAAGACAAAAGAATGTTTCCTCAATTTCAGTAAAAAAAAAATTCAAGCAGGGAAACAGCCACATTTTTCAAAGGCAAGCTCCATCTGCAATTCACCTTGCAGATATGAATGTGTGTTTTATATACTTTCTCTGAACATGGTGTAAAACGTTAGGTTCTTACCACACCTCAGCCAGTCTTGGTGCAATTCAGTGTAGGGAATAGTGGAGCCCAGAGAAGGATGTGACCAAGTGACCAGTACTGCTTCATTTATCTCACACCAAGTGCAACAGTGCCATTTGACAGATGACCCATAACGACAGCAGTTGTGCATAGGAATTTTAAAATAAGAGCCCTCTAAGGGATCTGACTACACTGCAGCTGGAAATGTAGATGTGCAGAGATTTTACAACTTACACTAGATGCTCCATAGCAAGCATTTCAGAGATGTCCAGCCAGTGGAGGGTCTTAGAGGCATAAAAAAGTAAGCTTCATACTTTGCAAAGTGATAACCATGATCCATAGGTTCCCCTCCACTATGAGTACCTTAAAATGTTAGGGACTGGGTAAACTGAAATAGTTAAAATTGGTGAAAACCTGAAAAGGAGGGAGAAACAAACAAAACCTAAAAAAATGTAGCCTTGATCTCACCTATGAGCATACTTTGATAAGTTAATTTTCTAGTTGTCTTCTGTGGAGCAAATTGATTGTACGAAAATTCACTGAATTGTGATTCAGTGACTCTTGTGAATAACAAAAGTTCTCCCAAAGGTATGGAGTATAATTGAGTCGTGATTAGACTAGATTTCCTACTGTGTGATAAGTCATAGAAACCTGCCATGCATATTCTGAAATGATGTTCTGAATAGAATATGATGCATCTTTTTCAGAAAATGTAATTTGTCATTTAAAAGAAACTCCCTCTTCTGAATAAAACAACAAGCCAAAAAGCAGTTTAGCAGTGCAATGGTAGGTAAAAATCAAAGCAGTGCTTGAAACAATGAGAAGTAATTTAGAACAAACCAGATCTGCTTACGCAACAAATATGATCATATATAAAACACTGAACATTTCCAAAGATCTTGAAATTTGTAATGTGAGGCCTCTAAGTTCATTGATAAAACACAAAAAACAGTTTATCAGAGAAAATGGCTACCATTTGACATTCAATAGTTAACCAAACTATTTGAATTCACTACCTCTATAGTCTTGTCTGCCATTTCATTTGCTCACACGTGCAGAGTTCACATGATCCTCTTGTTTGTTTCCTAACTACCTTTCAAATGACTCACTATCATCTTGAATTAATTAGATAACAAACTGCAGGTGTTTTAGTCCTTATAAAGATGTTGCTCGGGGCATCATCTTGGAGGATAATGCAACTAGGATATAGTTTGATTTGATTAATCAAACTCAGAATTTTAATGGATTCCATGCACATCTGTTTACTAACAAAATTTGTTTAATATGTTTGTTCATGTTTAGATTAGGATTGGTAGGCATGTCTGCGATCAGTATAACACCAGAAGAATAAATGTTAATTGGTCTGAAATATGAAAAAAAAATACGAAAATGCCCAATTTGGGGAGTATTAATGTCAAATATATTTTTTCCAGAAATTTTCAGTACTCATAATTGAACAAAATATTGTCGCTGTATGTACCTAAATGTTATGTCATTGAATGGCAATGGCTTGAGTAACCGCAACAAAGAAGATATATATTAAAATATCTCAGCATAAACCTCAAGTTGTATATTTGCAAGAAGTTCACATTAGTCAGTTAGACAAAACAAATAGAAACCTTTCTAATATGAAGTACTAATTCAAAATTTATTTAAAAAGGAATGTATTTAATCATGTGGAGAGAGAGAGAAAGATCCAGAATCAATTTCACATAGATTCAAATTTCAGAAGGGGAGTACAATTCTTCTTGACCCTATACCCTCTCTAAAAAATGGTTATCAATCCATTTTCTTTCATCAGCTCGGAAAAATAAATCCTTATTTATTTATTTATTTATTTAAATTTGTTGACAGGGAGTGTCCGACTGGACGTAGGTCCATTTTCAGCGGAGGCCCAGGGAGAAAAGCTCCACAGTTAAAATAAACAGACAGTATATACATTGGATTACATAGTGAATAACAATTTACATAGCAATTACTTACAACATATTTACAGATGAAGAACATAGTACATCAGTAGACAACTAGACTCTTTATCTGTGAAGTGCATACCAGACATTACCAAATGTTACAACAAGAAGAAGTTCATGCTGTATAATAAGTACTGGCGTATAAGCATCTGAGCTTGCTATAATCAAGGTAGTTAGTGGAGTGGAAAGAAAGGTAGTGGTTGGATGGGGTAGATGATATTAGAGTGGGAGTTGCAAGGGCATAGCCAGCATGTTTTTAGTTGCGCTTTTAGTAAAGTTTTGAAGTGGGTGCATGATGGTATGGAGGTAATTGTGGGTGGGAGTGAGTTCCATAATTTGGCTATGGCGCAAGAGAATAGTGCTTCACCAGCAGAGTTATTGGCTTTAGTGATCTGCAAGTGATTTTTGCTGCTGGATCTTAGTGGTCTGGTAGTGCGATAGGGCTGGAGTAGATTCTGGAGGGATGGGACATTTAGTGGATGGTTTACTAGTTTGTGGGCAAGTGAGAGTTGATACCACTGAAGGAGGTGAGGGAGTTCAAGCCAGCCCAGTTCAGCAAGTGAGAGACAGTGGTGACTACAGTAGGATGCCCCTGTGGCAAATTTGGCGATTTTGTTGTAGCAGGTCTCTAGCTTGTTTAGATTACATTGCCTTAGGTTGGTATATATTGGAGAGGCATAAAGTAGGGTGGAGATAAGGTGGGAATTTGCTATTGAAATCTTTGCTGCTTTGGTGAGAAATTGCTTATTTCTGTATAACGCTCCTAGTTTTTTGTGGACTTTTTTTATAGTCATGGATATGTGAATGTCAAATTTTAGTTTAATGTCTATTTCCACTCCTAGCAATTTGGTGTGTTCAGTTAGGTATATAGTGGTGTTGTCTTTTGCCGTGATGTTAAAGTGAGAGTTGTTTTGAGTATGTTTGGTGGGTTGGAAGATGAGTAGTTTAGTTTTGTTTGGGTTGAGTATTAATCAGGCATCGGATAACCATGTTTCAACAGAGGAAAAGGCTTCCTGTGTGACTTTTTGCAGTTTTGGTAGGGACTGGGCTGAGCAGATGATGGTCGAGTCATCTGCGTATTGTATGAGTGTGCCATGTTTGGTGGCAGAGGCAAGATTATTGGTGTAAACAGAGACGAGTAGGGGTCCAAGGATGGATCCTTGGGGAACCCCTATGGAGACAGGTAGTTGGGTAGATATGTCATTCTGCCATACAATGGATTGTTGGCGGTCAGACAGGTAACTCTGAAACCAGTTGGTGACCGATTGTGAGAAGGCTAGGTTATTGAGGACAGAGATAAGTTGTTTGTGTGGGACCATGTCAAATGCTTTAGATAGGTCTAGGAAAGTAGCAGATGAGAGATAGCCATTGTTTTTATGCTGAAGGATAGTGTTAGTAAAGGAGAGTAAGGCAGTGGTGGTGCTATGGTTTGGTTGGAAACCATGCTGAGTACTGGAAAGGAGGTTGTTAGTAAGGAGGTAGTCTGAGACCTGAGAGTGTATGCATCTCTCTAGTATTTTGGAGAGTGGAGAGAGAATAGCTATGGGGCAGTAATTGGTTAGTTCTGCAGAGGGTCCGCCTTTGTGGAGGGGAATTATATGTGATACTTTCCACAGTGTGGGAACGTAACTTTCTGACAGAGATCGGTTAATCAAGATGGATACTGGGTAGGCCAGAGCATCAGCTGCGATTTGTAGGTATTCACTTGGGAAGCTGTCTGCTGCTAATTTGGTGGGTTTAAGTTTAGTTAAGAGTTTTTTATGTTGGAGGTAGGTACAGGAGAAAAAGAGAAGGCAGTGGGGAGATTACTAGTTGAAGGTGTGGGTTGGAGGGGAGGGGGGTTGTGTTATTTAGGTAGTGATAGTATGGTTTGGGTGAAGTGTGTGTTGAATGAGGTAGCAATATTTTCTGAGGAGTGAGGGATGTTAGGCGGAGGGGTACTGACTTTACCTGGGTGGAGGATGGAGTTTATGGAGGACCAGAATTGTTTGGGGCTGTGTTGTGAGGAGACTAGGGCAGACTGGTAGTATTGGGATTTGTCCTGTTTTATTAGCTTTTTGACTCTATTGCGTAGTTCTAGGAATTTCTGTCTAGCTGAGGGGGGTTTTGGTTTGCGCCAGTGCTCCCAGGCTTTATCCCTGTTTTTCATTTCTGACTTAGTGGTTTTCTGTAGCCATGGGGAGGGTTGTGCTTTGGTTCTGGAGAATCTTATGGGGGCATGGTAATTAAGGATTATCAGGAAGGTAGTATTAAAAAATTTAACTGCATCATCTAGACTGAGGTACTTTAGAGGATGCCAGTTACATTCTTTGAGGGATGAGATGAATGTGAGTGGGTTAAAGTTTAGTTTTTATATGTATTTGACGGTAGATGACAGGTTTAGCTTGGTATAGGTATTTTTTGAGTGGGAATGTTGGGGAGTGATCACTGAGGCTATCTGATAAGCAGCCTGTTATATATGACTGGGGGCTCTTACTGACTAGTATCCAATCCAGGGTAGTGTGCTTGGTGGAATTTTTATTTATCCTGGTTGGTGACTGGACTAGTTGAGTGAAGCCATGAAGGTGTACATGATGGGTTGGATTGTTGCCAGAACAGGATTGCCAGTCAATATTGAAATCACCTAAGATGATAGTTTCTTGGGGAGATGGTGGGTAGACCAGCTGAGGAGGTTTTCTAGGGGAGGGATGTTTTGGCCAGGTGGGAAGTAGCATCCAATTATGTTGATGGTTTTGTTTTGGTTAATTTTGAGGTTGGTATATATTATTTCTTCATTGCCTATTTGTGGAGCTGATGATTTTAAGATCTGGAAGTTTAGATGCTGTTTAAATATTATAGCTACACCACCTCCTTTTTTGTTTAGCCGGTCTACTCTTAGTATGCCGTAACCTGTAGGGAGTAATATTATGAGTTATATTCAGGAGATTAATTTTTCATGCACAATCTAATCACAAAAAAGGCATTAGAGGTGCAATGGATGACAAGGTAAAAACAAAAATGAGGAAATATTACTCAAATTCAGAGACTACTAAAATTGTCTAAATCAAGATTGCAATGATTATGATCTCAGAAATTCTAGGCTTAAAGATTTTGGCAATAAAGAAATTCTTGCAAATATTTCAGAAAATGCCAAAAAACAAACTAATTGAATCTATAAGCTATAAAGAAGTTTCAAATAAAGTAACAGAATTTAAAATAATAAAGTCCCAGCATAAATAGGATAATTTCTGTACTTCTTGAATTATTAAAATTATACATCAGAAAATAATATATTTTTCTATGTTTTTATAGATATTCAAACAAATTTAGATTTGCCTACATTATGGAAAAAACTCTTTATCATGCCAGTTTCATTGGTAAATATTGATTATAACATTTTATGCCCATCTTCGCAAACAGATCAAAGTTTTTCTTTTCTCATTTACTCAATAGCAATTAAGTTGTATTTATATTCAAAAGTCACACCCTCCCAAAAAATAGAATATTGACTCTAACAGATATTGCATGTAGAAACAGTGCTTATAAGCCTCAATATCAAGAAAGTTTTGATTCAATTAGATGAAAATGTTTGCTAAAGTGATAGAGTTGTATGACTTTCCTACTTACTTTAGCTCTTTACAAGAAACTACACTCCCTGGAAGCACTCCTCATTTTGGAAGATGCTGACATCTGTGCGTCACCGAGACATACTTCAAAGGCATAGAAAGAACCCTGGCCATGCAGAGCTACAATGCCTTCCATATATTCCAACTACAAACTAGGTGTGAAAGAACCAAAGGAGGAGGTGTGTCCATCTTCAGTAAGGATAAGTACATCTCGAGACTGGTCTAACAGTATGGCTTTCTTAAGGTACTACACATCCAATTAACTATAAGCAATACCCCATGCTACATCACAGATAGCTATAGGTCCCTCACCATGAAACAGGAAAAGCATACCGCATACCTCTACTTACTGGAGTCACTTGCCATACAGCCCAACACCTTACTCATAGGTGATTTTAATTATAATACCATTGACTGAGAAGCATACACAATCACAAACATGCTGGCTCAGAGGTTCTTGGATGTTGTCAATACAATTGTTCTGGAACAGCAAGCACATCCACAAGAGGCTCAAATGTCCTGGACATAGCACTCACTAACATGGGAGAGCATTGCACTCCCCCCTCCCTATTGTGATGTACTCCCCGGTAAGATCAGAACATAAACCAGACTTCTTCAATGTAATTATAAGACCAGATACCGCATCCAGCTCAAAACCACTTAAGAATTTTTCAAAGACAAACTACCTCATAGTAAGAGATGGTATAAGAAATTTCAAAGGTCCTTCAAATGCAGATAACGTGGAGTCCTATGCATAGGGGTATACCAATGCCCTGTATAACTGCTTAAGCAGCCGATCAGAATTGGCTGTACCTGACTGGATTAAAAGCAGGTCTTGCTAAAAAATCAGGTCATCCTGGTGGGCCCCTAGTATAAACAGGCTATGCAATAAGAAAAAGAAACTAAAGTTAAGCAGAAGAGGGAACTGGCTCGGTAGAGGAAGTAACCCCACTCTAGCTTAAACAAACAAATTATAGCGCTTGTCACGTCCTCCAAAACTAATTTTGAAGCAAAACTAGTCTCCCTAGCTAAGGATAATCACAAGACATTCTTTAACTACATCTGAAATCTAAAAGGGAATACCCAGCTATGTGATGAACTGGTTGTTGATGGCACCACTCATACTTAGCTGGAACTAATAGCCAATGTGCTAGCTGACCGATTTGGAGTAAACTTCACCTCCCTGTTCTCTCCAGTCATCCCCCAAAGTATACCTGCCATCATTCTTCAACCTATTATCATAAGAGATCAGGTCCAAGGCCAAAAACACAGCATCAATGAGACCAGACAGCATCCCACATTGCCTTTTGAACCACTTAAAACATGACCTAACAGATGTTCTTGGATCCCTGTTTAACCACACCCTATGTTCCGGCAGAATGGAAGGCAGCAACAATAATCCCTCTGCACAAAGATGGACCATCACTAGACCCTGAGAATTATAGACCAATAAGCTTGACTAGCCTCATCTGCAAGGCCAGGAAAGAATCATTATGGCACTTATTAACAAGGATATAGGTCATCTTCAAACTCTGAACTCAACCCAGTTGAGATTCATTAAAAGGAGATCATGGCTATTAAACATGCTAAGAGAAAGTCACCATGGCCCTGGATGATGGAAAGACAATGCATCCCACCTAACTTGACCTAGGCCAACGCATTTGACATAATCCCCCAATTGGGTATTATAGAGAAACTTTCCCAATTGGGAATTACCCCCTGCAGTACCATATGGGTAGTCAACTGGCTCACCGACAGGACACACATTGTCAAAGTGGGTGACTTCAACTAGCAAAATACCAGCAACCAGTGGCGTACCATTGGATTCTGTGTTGGGCACCTTACTGTTAAGAATTTATTTCTCAGATGCCCAGGCAAACTTTGATGGCCTGTGGCTAACCAAGTTTACTGATGATTGCAAACTGGGAGCAATCATTGAATCCCCCAATAACGTTTATATACATCAGACAGGGTTACTGCGGACAAATGATTGGTGCCAAAGCCACAGAATGTATTATAATTCTCCTTGGGAAAGAATGTAATTACATTATAGGGACCCCCCCCCCCAAGTGTAAATCCAGTGGTATGTGATCTGGGTAGTCAGGTTGATAGCAGTCTGAACTTTGACCTCCATGTATCCACAGTAGTAAGTAAATCATTCTATGTGGCAAATCTTATAAGTAAAGGCATCACATCTAGATCTAAGGATGACATAATTCTGTTATACTTGGCCCTAATCAGAGCAATAATCGAGTATAATGCTCCCTTTTTCATGAACCTCACAAGGCACCTGCAACAACTGGAAAGACCACAGATGTTTCTCAATAAGAAATTACAGGGTACACAAAACAAGTCTTACATGGAAAGACTGAAAGCCCTGTCACTGTATTCTGTTACCTGTAGGTTGCTAAGCGATAAACTGTGCCTGGCTTACAGGGCAGTCTCTGACCCGGCCCTGATGGAAATGCTACAGATTCGGTAATCAAACTGCACAAGGATCACTCACTCCAGAGATCTTAACCTAGCCTCTGACATGAACAGGTCATGCTGAAGAGATAGATACATCTCCCAGAAACTGCTACTTCCCTGGAACAAGCTTCCAGTTCATATGAAACCAAGAACCTCCATGATCCCCTTCAAATGCAACCTAGAGCAATAAATTTGTGAATACAAATTCACTCCCGGGGTGGTGCCCATGTCCCTCCTGGACAGGGCAAGTCATTGATCTTAACCTAGCCTCTAACATGAACAGGTCATGCTGAAGAGATAGATACATCTCCCAGAAACTGCTATTTCCCTGGAGCAAGCTTCCAGTTCATAGGAAACCAAGAACCTCCATGATCCTCTTCAAATGCAACCTAGAGCAATGAATTTGTGAATACAAATTCACACCCGGGGTGGTGCCCATGTCCCCTCCTGGACAGGGGAAGTCATTATTAACTACCCTAGTCCCCTACCTTTTCTAACTTTACTTACCTAACCAATGACAATTGTGGCAACGTGGGATAAATATGGCTAGGCTTGTAAGAGCTCTAGGGCCGTTAGCCTATTAACCTTCTCTGAACCTATGTACCATGACCATAAAACATATGTAAAACTTGGTTCCTTTTAATAGGGTTCCTTAGCTAAAGAAAGGCAAAAAACACCTCCTATTTGTTCTAATTATAGAAATGCTTGCAGTAATTGTTGGTTTGGTTTAATACTAGTATTTATGGAATAAAAGATAGAGAAAATTGTGTCAGAAATGTTGATGTTTGTGGATGACATAATATTGACTGTTACTAAGACAAATGCTTCATTAAAAGAAATTAATACTGCAATACAAGAAATTGAGAATGTCCTGGGTCTCGCTTTTGATAGTAACAAAACCAAGTTTATCATCCTAAAAAAAAAAAACATTGCGATATTACTAGTCTGGCTATTTTGCTTGCATTAGGTCCCAGGTTCAGAACCTGATTTTTCAGTATTAGTAATTTAAAATACATTTTTTATGACTAAGTCAAAAAGTGTTTGGATATTATTTTTGTGATGTTTTTTATGTAAACTGTAGTACTATGAAAAAGTATCTGTCTTTTAAGACATGGACCTGATACATTTCAAAACTTAAAATATATGTCTGCTGTGGAGTATCCTTAAATTATACAGATTTTCATTCTCATTCTAATCAATAGTTGCTTTATAAAAAGCTGCACATTGGAAAACTGAATGCTGACAATTTCACTGCAAGTGTACTGATTTTGGAAGACATGTTTTCCTTCTGGCAAGAGTCATTTAATATAAAGTTCTGTAGTTTCTGCGAGCACAAGCATCTTGATTCTTTAATAAATGCTTTGATTTCCTGTAGGACTCTGATGAAATTTCATAGCTTTTACCATCATTTTCTCATCTCAAGCTCTTGCTTTCCATTTCTCTTTATAATATTGCTGCTGTGAAAGAACAGAAATGTAATGTGAAATAGGTGCTAACTGTATAATGTTGTATTTTGTCACTGATGAGCTGTGTAACTTTTTGAAAGTTTGCAGGTATACTTTTATATCCTTGGATGGGAATATAATTTAAAGTGTTTAAAGTATTTTGTTAAAACAATGGACATATAGGAAAGTAGACCTGAAAGTTCAAATAATCAGCTGCATCTCAGTTTTCTGGATAATTATATTTCATCACATAATGACATCTGCAAATACTGGTCAAGTTTCTCTGGCTGGTTTTCATAGTAAATGGTGCTGCAGTCCGCATCTCCTTGCATCGATGCACCAAGCTGTGTAGCAATGTGAGTCACTAATTCATAGTAATCCTCCTTCCCAAGGGAGCAACATCTCATTAGTCAGGAATGAATTGCTTTATTGTGCGGTTGGAGTACTCAGTGCAACATCTACCAGCTTAGCACTATATAGCATAGGTACTAAAATGAACACATACTTGTACTGGCCTCCAGGTCCAAGAAGAGAGGGATAAACACACACACACACACACACACACACACACACACACACACACACACACACACACACACACACACACACACTGACACAGCAGCCAGCTGTAAGCAAATACTCATAGGCCCATTTGCATTCCATGCATGCAAACCTAAAAGAGCTCCCTGTGCTGGGAGGGAAACAGGCACTAACAAGCCCTGACCTAGAAGTAGGCAATGCTGTATGAATTAATGCACTGGCCCAAACTGGACATGTCTGTGGTACAGGGTCCATGGCCTCATGGACACGTGTCCATTTCTACTCATTATGGGGTGGAAGTGGTGGGATTGCACGTGCCTGATGTAGGCCTTCCCTCTACACAATGGCCCTCAAATAGAGGACAGAAGGGCTTTGGCCACATGACACATGCCTATTACATGTCCTGTGAGCACAGCATTGCCTTAATCAGTAGTCAATGTAGTCCTTCAAGTTATCTTACAAACCCTATGAAATGCATACCATCTCAACAAACCCTGAGGTGTTTGTAGCCTGTCTGTCTATAATGGTGTTGCCTCTTTGCTGGATCAAAGACATTAACACAGGTAGATCATAGAGGCTGGTGACCACAGATACATGAAACCAAAATGGTTTTAATGATGATTTTAAGAATCAAGTGGAGTTGCTTCATGATATGTTTTGTAAAGGAAGCTACAATTACAACAATATTGAGAATGTCAGTGCTAAAGTTGTGATGGCTTCAAAGGAGGAACTATTAAAACATAGATATTGACAGAAATATATACAGCCATTACAGGCAATAAAATTAAATTTGTTACTACATCTGATAATTGTGTTATGCCTCCATATCATCCTAATGTAAAGGTTTTTGAACAGTCCATCCTTAGTGATATGTTTAATCAGACTGATATTTTCAAAAACCTCAAACATAATGCGTCATTTCCTGAAAGGAAGCTGAAGCTTAAGCTTTCAGCATAAACTAAAAACAAATTATAATCTTATGTCGACCACTGACAAAAGGGAAGGAGTAGTTATTTGCTCTAGAAATGGAGGATATTCTTGCAGTATAAGCAACTTAGTGAAGTCAACATATATTTGTGTGGTCAATATAATCCTACTATTCAAAAAACAAAAATAATGGAGGTAACAGAGCACAGCTTCTAAAATCCAAAGTTCTTTATTTTCAGTAACAGATAGGTGAGTGCTTTCGCAGCCAAAGCCGCTTCATCAGACCTGTCATGAAGCGGCTTTGGCTGTGAAAGCGCTCACCTATCTGTTACTGAAAATAAAGAACTTTGGGTTTTAGAAGCTGTGCTCTGTTACCTCCATTATTTTTGTTTTTTGTATGCTTGGTTTACTGGAGGAACGGTTTACCTACACCATTACTTTTGTTCTTTGCTACTTATAATCCTACTATTACTTTTAATGGAATGATTGATGAGTTTTTTAATAAATTATTAGTGGTCATTATTACATCATTTATGATGGCACAACTTTCCTCTGGTGTTGTATCTGTTGTCATTTCTGTTTATTGCCTGAGGTACATTGAGTTTGTCTCTGGTAGATAGGGGGCACACATTAACTCCTGGTAGATTTATTGAAGTTAAATAAGGCTCTCTTACTGGGGAGCATTCAGTATTTTTGGAATCTTATCTCAAACCATGTTTATCTTATGTCTACTTGAGACTCAGGAGTTCTACTGAACTCTTAGAGATTATGGACCAAATACATATTGAAAATGCTACTCTGTTCTGTACTCTTCATGTTTAATGTCTGTACAGATTTATACTATCTCAATTAGGAATCAAATCAATCAGAACCCGGGTGGGAAGAGTGGTTTATACATCAGTGAATACATTGAGTTTTTACTTTTGTTATTTAGGTGAGTTCTGGAAATTATTTTTTTTATTATTACTCAAATTGCAATATTCAGTTAAAGGAAACAGAAGCGAGAAGTATGCATACCCCCATTTCTACATATTTATGTGGTTATGATGAAACACATCTGATTTATAGCACTGATGACAATCCACATAGTGCCCATAGTGAGATGCAGAGAAGATTTCTGGATGATTCTCTGATTCCTGGATATTAGAGACTGGAGAGATTACTTGCCTATTTGGTATGAGGTTTACATTTATGTATAGCCTATGTGCTATTGATTTTCTTGATGTTTCAGTTACAAAACATGCAGCCAGTTTAGTCAGAACTTCAACATGTAGGACATCCTCTACCAAGAATGCCATTCTATTAGCAACCACTTGTCATTGCAGACACACTTAACAACATTCTCTGTTAAATATTTTAAGAATAAATAGGATTTGTAATGAGCTGATCTTGTAAACAAGGTTACAGAAATAGTAGCACTGAGAATGCCAAAACTAAATCCTTGATAGTTCTTGGAGATGAATTATTAAGATACAGAGCTCAATCAAAACAAATATTTTGCTACATTGGGTAGTAAGTGCTTTAAGATTAGAAATATTTTAAACATGTTTTGGTCAATTTTAAAGATGGATACATTTTTGATATACTGGTGGGGAATATTTGTTTCATCATCCAGCATCAATCATAAAGGAAAAAGTTTAGAACATTTATCAAGATAAGGAACCTTCATATTGAGAAAAATACTCCAATATTTTTGGTAATGAATGCCACATGTCCATAGGACCAAGTCCTTTACTTCCAGAATTACTCCTGAGGTTAGTGGTAGCTGTGAGCTTATAACCTGCAATACTGAGCAGGTTACCTGTTTGGTTTCTTGTAAGTGCGGTGCCTTAAACAAAGGATGCTTTTAGTGTTCTTAGATGTAATAGGGGGCAAAGTGCTATGGTAAAACACAGAAATACCCATTGTTAGGATGTGTTCACTTTTACTGCCTTTGATAGAATAATAGGTTCTATCATAAAGTGTTTGACAAAACAAAAAATTGCTTCAAAAAAAAAGAAAAACTGTGTTATTCATCTCAGGCCTATTAACCCTCAAGGTTTAATGGATAAATTATGATTGTTGCATGTTACTTTTAATTTTTATAACTTTATTCATGATGGGTAATTTACAATATTTCTAAACCTGAGGAATGTTGTTTATATTGATTGCTGCTGATCAGACTGTTCTTTTCATGTTGTCACCATTAGATACAGTGCATAAGAGGCTCTTAAACTCTCGTCACATGATTAATAACATTTTTAGTCATGTCCATAACAAAGGCATGTGCTCACATACACATCTGCAGAGTTTCCTACTTGTCCTTCCTATATAATATGCTTGACAACTTGCACAGCAAGCTGTATATGCAAGAATTTTTAAATTGCAGGAAAAATGACTTAGCATCTTTTAAGTAATACCTCACAAACGCGTCATATTACACCCTGTCAACAGATATTAACCTTGGTTATAATTTCCACATGCAGTCATTTCTATATCGGGCTGTGAATTTTAAATTTTCTTCAAGTAGCTATTTTAATGTTGAACAGCAACACCTTCCCAGTCCCTGGAAACCCCCTCAGAATCCTACAGTTATTGTAAGAGATACAGCAGTAGAATTCACAATTTTTATAGCTACTAATTTATCTACTCTCCCCAGGATGTCATGTAATTTGTCATATTCCACGTTTTGTGTAATGCAGAGCTAAAATTTCCCAGCTCGTTCTTCTAGAGGATTAGCATCTTTATTCTCAATTAATTCAGTAGGGCAACCCATCATCCTGAATCTGTTTTTTATTCATTAATCTGGACTGCCAAACCCATGCCTTGTGTAGATATTCTTTGGACTCTGTTATGGAATTTTCTTGTGATATTTATTGCCCTACTTTGATATACCAATGCTGGCATAATATATTTCTTCATCTGAGCATGCACAGACTTTTAAGGAGACAAAAAAATTAAACAACCGCACCTGAACAATGCAACAAAAATAGTTTTGAGCATTGTATTCCTGACATCGGTTGTAAAAGAATAATTTACATTATATTAGTGGTGTTATAGTCAACCAATCTATACAGAAAGCATATATGTAAAAGGAATAAAGGAAAACTAACAAGAAGAAGCTCACTGCAGTACAATACAAAGGACATGGTACCACTGGTTCAAGTGTGTGTGTGTGTGTGTGTGTGTGTGTGTGTGTGTGTGTGTGTGTGTGTGTGTGTGTTTGTGTTATAAAGTACTGGCAAATAGATGATCAGCTGACTTGACCGACAGAATAACGAACTGCTATTACTAATACATTTGCTAATCCTAGTCTATGAATCAAAGAACAATGATTACTGAACATCAACACCCAATGAGATTTTAAATATAACAGGCAGACCAAGTAATCAATATGTTTATTGGATCCTTATGTACAATTACGACTGCTATAACACTGTGTGCTTTCATTATATTCAGTTATGTTACTGAACTTGACAACATATCTTATAACAGGTTTAGAAACCATTCATTTTTCACATGTAATGTTTAATATTTATTTTCTATATTATAGGTACATAGGTGGACAGCGTAGTGATGTAGCGATTAGCGCTGTTGATTAGTCACAAACAGCTTTTTTGTTGTTGTTTGATTTTGGGGGGTGGTCTCTCTGTATGGAGTATGCATGTCCTCCCTGCATTCATGTGGGCTTCTTCTGGGTGCTCTAGTTTCCTACCACCTTCCAAAGACATGCACAATGTGGGTTGGACACACTAAATTGACTCTAGGTGTGAGTGTGTGTGTGTGTGTGTGTGTGTGTGTGTGTGTGTGTGTGTGTGTGTGTGTGTGTGTGTGTGTGTGTGTGTGTGTGTGTGTGTGTGTTCTGTACCCTCTGAGGAGGGTTGGGCCTCAAGCTAGCAACTCAATCCCATAGAACTTGTACCTTCTATGGAAAAAACAAGTGCTGAAGGGCGTTCGGTGCACGATGTGCTGAATGCATGGGAGCGAATCCAGGATCCAAGATAGGTAAGTCAGTAATTACTAGGCTAATAACCCCAGGGGCCTCTTTAAAGCCTAGAAATGTCTCCCAAAGCTGGGAATCAAACCCTGTACCTTGTGTTTGTGAGATAAACACCTTAACCTTTATGCCAACCCCAAACCCTTAAATGCTTAAGAGTAATACTAACAAATAATGTGAATGCTATTATTTACACAACAAAAAATAATTATTCAAAGAAAGTCTAAGCATGAATCCTTGTGGTGCACCTCAAACATTAAAATTTAGTTTGTATTAATATTTACATCTTAGTTTCTAAAATGTCTTTTCTTTTTGTAAATTATATATGATAGTTAAAAAATTATATTTTATAAAATACCCTGGATATTAGAAAACTTACAACTGTCAATAACGTAATCAGTGAATCCCATAGAAAGACATAAGCAGAACTTATAACCCTGGGTCAAACAAACAAGGACATCAGTCATGTCTAGAAATAATTTAGATAAGGTAACCTCAAAATATAAACCCTTAAATAGCTTTATCATGACCGTTGCCTGTATCACCTCAGTGGAATAACCTCTGCTATAACTGAGCTCAGTATGCATTGCAAATATTTTTTTTGTTCATATATTGTACAATCTGCTTTCCAACACCTTTAATAGCATGCTAGTACTTATAACGGTCTGTATTTTACTACTCCTCTTTGAATACTGGTAGTACCTCACCTATCTTGAAGATGATGATAGTATGTACATATCTACATTTTTTTCCCTACAGTATTATTTGCAGGAAAATGTTCAGAATCATAATTCTGGAATGACTACTCCTCAACAAATGCCACTGAATTTTAACCTAAAATTAACTATCAGAATTATATTGACACAACTAAATATAGGTACTATTGGACCTAGCAACATTATCAATGATAACTTGAATTTGTATAACTTTTATGTTCAATATTGTTCTAAGTATCTTAAAATATTACTTCTGCTCAACAGTCTTTTCATGGACCTAGGTTGTATCTTTATTGTAACCATCCGTATTTCTGGTGCTTTCCAAGTTCTCTCTGTACCTATCTAATATACTGATACGGAGTGTGTTATTTAATTACAGCTAGGATAAAATGATTAAATGTTCATTGGCATCTAATGTCAAATGTGTCATGTTTCCCATAGTTTCCATGTCATTTCTTATACATAAGTTACATATTTGTCCTGTATTGCAGCCAGTTACTTTTTTGATACTATCTAGACATTTCATGAACGATCTCATTTTTTTACCCTAGCTAGCAGGTAATTACATATCTGTTCATTCTTCAATGGTATTCTGTTGATCAGATCCCTCATATCATTTGAACTGTAGGTCATAGCTAATGCTTTTGCTGTTAGTTTCTGAACTGATGTAACCCAAGAGTAAGGCAGACTTGGTATTTGGATGCAATGGCTGTGAAAGGAGTCTTTTATAACTTGTGAGCAAAGGATCTGATCCTGTGTGATCTTCCTATCTTAAGAGTATAGAGAATAAGTTAAGAGTACTGCATTTTAAGATCACCTGCTTTAAACTAAGGTTATGCATCAAAAAGAGTGGTCCTAGGACAGGCCTTAGACCAAATGTGTTTACCTGATTCTTTTCTATAGCTGGCTATAATTTTTTGTTGCATGTATCCATATCAAAGTGATTTAAACATTCCATGGCCAACCAAGGGGAATTCAAGTAACCAGAATGCTTTATTTATACTTTCCTTACATTGTAATAGACGGTTTACTATTGAAACCTTGAAACTGCATATGTCAACCTGTTACATGATTGACCCAAAATCCTGAATCCAGGACTGCAAAAATGCAGCAAGGTTGAAACTGAAGACATCATCACTAGTAGTTTGATGTATTTGACATAGGAAGTGACGTCAGTCACCCATGCTATGCAGCTTACCATACCATGACATTCCCTAGTCAATGATACATGTATTTTACTATTTTGCAGGGGCAAGCCCTGCACCCTCATCCCATCCCCTTTTAAGTATACTCCAAGATTGCAGTACAGTGAGGAAATGAGTTAATTCCCTGTTCCTCACTGAACTGCGATCTCCTTGTACAATGAAAACTCAGATAATCGAACTACTCTACCCATTCCTTATAGTGTAGAGGATATATGTATTTTGAGTCAGCATTCTACCCATTGGAAATCTACCTTTTCACCACATACCAGTCGACAGCAGTCACTTTGAAAATTCAATAATAAGCCGTAATAGACTTTATATGTGACTCACTAGACCATCCATGCCTGCAAGAAGCTTGAATGCATGCTATAAAAGCAAGGTTAGCACAACACCCTTGCATTGCACATCTTTGGGGGAAGAAAGTCTACAATCTCATTCAGCTGTACAGCCATGAATAGTTTTGTACGTGATACCATGGCAGTGTGAGTATGAGTACACTTTTCTCCTCTGCAGTGTTCCCCTTTTCCTCACTGTTGTGCAACCAAAGAGAGGCAGTCAATGCCAGGTAAGAGAGGCTAAACCTGTCATGCAAGGCATCTTTGGATCCAGCGCTAATAGAACTTTTGCACATCTGCAAATTGAACAGCATGAGAACCACTAGATCCAAGGTCTTAAATTTTGCTTGTGACATCAGTAAGACATGTTGGTGAGACAGATGTTTGTCTCATAGGATCTCAATACTCTGGAACAGGCTCCCCATCCATGTGAAGCAAGAGTCCATCCCTAACCCTATTTAAGCCGATGGATGGGAAATCAGAAATTCACCCTGGGACTGGTCCCCGTGTCTCTGACTGAGGCAGACAGTAATGCACAAACTAATATCACCTACCCAGAAAACGTCTAGTAACTTTCTAACTAGTATACCCCCTCCTACAAAATGCCCACAATACACAGGAGTACAATTGGTTTGTGTTGCAAGGTTAAGCTTATAAAGACCCTGCTGGTTGTTATATATATATATATATATATATATATATATATATATATATATATATATATATATATATCACACACACACACACATATACATATATATATATATATATATATATATATATATATATAGATAGATAGATATATATATATATACTTTGGAAGCTCGAGCTTTCAAAGACCATAAGATCGAAGTTTTGAAAGTTCGAAACTTCAGTTAAAAAAGTATATATATGTTTATGAAGGGGGCAAGTCCCCCTGAACCCCCCCATACCCCCTGCTAATTAAATATACCAACTCTGAAATCACACTACAGTGAAGAGGATGGTAAAGTTCCCATTCCAGTCTGTACAGCAATCTCTATTTAAACCGAGAATGAGATAAAACCATCAAAGATTCCAGCACACTGTAGAATGCTAATACGTGTTCTTTATTCAGATAAAATAAGTATAAATTGGTTTCATTTTGCATCTTTGGTATGATTCTGAAACAACCGCCATCTATAAAACATTATATAATGTGTCTTCTGATCTCTTGATCATGGTGTCACAAAACATTTTCCCTTTAAAGAAAGTATAGTCATGTAAGTAAACTTCCCAAGACAGCAGATGTTCAAATGATAACTACTGCAGTATCGTACTCTTTATGGGTTACATCTTGCAAGGATATAACCACCACCCAGTTTCCAAAGTTACAGTGCACTTCCCCACTCCCAAACTGCTAGCTTGAGCTGATGTGGCTAAAAAGACAGACTTAGATGGCAAGGCCTTTAAAGCTTTCTTGCCAACTGAGAGAGGGAGCCTGAGCCCTGAAAGGACAATGCTAGAAAAAAAAAAAATAAAAAATCTGACCCTGGCATAAACAGCACACCAACAAATGAGGGGGATGGAGAGAGGGAGAGGCTACTGCTGCCATGATCATTTGAACATCTACTGTTATGGTAAGTTTACTTACACAACTGTACTAAGCTGTTCATATTGATCCCTAGCCTTAGCTATATGGTAGATTACCCTAGCTTACTACATTTGGGATTTTGAAGGAGAAGGGTCCAGAAGTCCCAGGCGAATGGTCCTAGCAAAGCCTGCTTTAGACATAGAGAAGGACTCAAACTCATAATGCCTGATTTACAGAGGACCAAGTTGCTGCTTCAAGAGTACTTCTACAATCCTTAACACTTTCCAAAAAGCCATAGATGAAGCCAAGGCCCTGGTAGAGTGGGTATTGACCCTGTCTGGAATAGTTTTTTTGTTAGTATAACAAAAGGTAATAGCCTTAGACAGCCATTTGGAAATAGTCTGCTTTGACACAAGTTGTCCAAACTTCATACCTTCAGAAGAAAAGTTCAATTGATCCAATGATCTGAAAGATTTGGTTCTGTCGGGGTAGGACCTGGGTTGACTGTGGACATCCAAGGTGCATCCTTTCTCCCTCAATTCTAGGTTCAGGAAAGAAAATGGAGACATGGATTCCTTGGATTAAAGTTAACTTGGATACTACTTTAGGCATAAAAGAAAGACTAGCTCTCAAAGAAACCGTCTCTGTGGAACATTTTATAAGGTTTATTCATCATAAGAGCTTGCAACTCAGATATCCTTCTTGCAGAGGTGAGAGCAATCAGTAAAATTGTTTTCCATGTTAAGAGCTTTAAATCAGTCAGGTTAGGTGGTTCAAATGGAGCAACTGTTAGCTCTCTTAACTAAAAATTAAGATCCCAAAATGGGGCCAGCAGCTTTCTGTGAGCCCTCTTATGCAAAACCCCTTTCAAAACACATTTTGACATGCAAATGAATTGAAAGAGAAGGATCCATGGGCAGTTATGCTGAAAAGTCTGATAAATAAACATTGATAGAGGAGTAAGAAAGGCCATAAAATAGTAACTCACGCAAATATTGTAAAACAAAAGAAGAATTAGCCCTGAATGGATGTTGATTGTTGTTGTCACCAACTAGAAAACCTTCTCCATTTGTTAAAATATGATTTTCTAGTAGCAGGCTTTTTTGACTCCATTAGTACCTAATACACATCCTCATTAAACAGGAACCTAAAGTGAATTAAGACCCTATCATCCAGGCAGTCAGCTGAATTTGACTGTGGTCAGAGTGTATCAAGCAAGCACTGATCTTGTATGAGCAGATCCAGTCTGTGAGGAAGCTTGTGGTAATTGTTCATGGCCATTTGCAAAAGAAGGGAAAATCACTTTTGCCTGGGCCAAAAGGGTGTTACCCCAATGATCCTGGGTAATTACTTCTAAATCTTCAGAAGTACCCTAAATATCAATGGAAAGGGCAGAAAAACAAACATGGAACATTTTTTTCCAAGCAAAAGAGAGGGCATCTGTCTTCCAGGCCTTCTTGCATATAGTTATTTAGCAGAATCTTACCAGATGATTGTTCAAAGGGGAGGCAACTAAGTCTACTTGAACTCCACACAGATGGATCAAATCTTGGAAGACCCACTGATCTAGTTACCATTCATGAGGTTATGCCCTTGTCCTGCTTAACTTGTCTGTCTCACAGCTTTGTTCCAACAGAATGTAGGATGCCTGTGGAATGAGATTGTACTGTGAAACTATAACCCATTGTGACATGACTAGTGTGCGCGGGGTACAACCTGGTTCCCCATTGCTTTGTTGATGTACCACATGACTGTGGTATTGTCTGTAATAACTTGAAGAGATCCTGATAACCAAATGATTTAGCAAGTTGAATGCTTTGATCAGGCCAAGCATTTCTTTTATAATTATATGCTTGCATCTGTTCTTGGCATCCCACACACCTTGTATTGATCCCTCCTAAAACTGTTCCGCAAGCAAAGTCCGAGGTGTTTGTGGTGACTGACTACTTTCAAAACAGGGAGGGAAATGGGGAGACTTAGATTTAAGGGTATTTGCTGTCTCTACCAAATGATTTCCCCTTCTGCAAACCCCAGCAAAGGGATTTGAAAGGGCAAAAGATGCTGATGCAGGGACCAAAGTCACTTCAGATACCACTGTGTCTTTCTTGTGTAGTCTTGACAGGGCTATCATGAGAATCACAGAAGCCGTGATAACCAAAATCTTGAGGTATTCCCTCACAGTGACCAAAATCTGAGTGTAAATCCTTAGAAATAGATATAGATTTATATAAATATATGGCAGCTAGGTGCAAAGAGGTCATTCTTCCACTGTATTCAGCATTCATAAAACATGTCATTGAGTATAATGCTCCCTTTGGTATGTACCTAACCAGGCACATCCAACAATTAGAATACCCACAGAGGTTCCTCGCTAAAAGAATACAGGGTGCATGTAAAATGTCCTATTGCAGAGCGCCCCAGAGCCCTATCCCAGTATTCTGTTTCCTACAGGCTGTTGAGTGGATATCTAGGCCTGGCATACAAGCCATTGTTAGAACCCACCCTGATTGGCCTCCTGTATATCCAAATAACAAACAGAAATAGAATTGCCCATTCTAAAGACTTAATCCTTGCCTGTGACATAAATAGGACCTGCTGGAGAGACAGGTGTGTATCCTAGAGAGTACCCCTTCTTTGAAACAGGCTCCCCATCCATGTGAAGCAGAGTTCCTCCCTATACTATCTCAAGTGTAACTTTAACAATTGGATGGGGAACTGGAAATTCATCCCTGGTTTGGCACCAATGTCTCTAATGGACACAGCCTGTAAAAGTTTCATCTCCCAGGCCCCTGCTTGCACTTATCAAGGGTACCAGCACTTGCCTGAGATTTGGGATGCACAGCTAGGCTTAAAAATGTCCCGATGGTCACTGACCAAGTACCTATCTCTGAAACTATGGACCAGAACTTAATGATCCTATATCTTTAAAACCATATCACAGAAAAAGAGTACTAAATGATTCAGTTCAAGTTTTATTTGTTTCTTTTGAACAATGCAAATGTGCTTATGTATAATTCTGATGCAAAGGAGTCTGTAAATAATGGATATTAAGGTTGTAATATATATATATATATATATATATATATATATATATAGAGAGAGAGAGAGAGAGAACATGCACGCGAGTGAGAAAGGTGTGTGTGTGTGTTTTACAAAAAGATTGGTAAATAGCAATTCATATTTTGGCTGGGCTTTATGATTCCAAGTGCAGTGGTCATTGTTTAAATTAATTAGTACTGTATTTGATTCCCTAAGGAGCACAGGCATCAAGCCACAAGTGAAATTGCAACTTGCCATCTATTTGTCCAAACTGCATTTGAATAGGCTTAAGGAATAGCTTTATTTTACATAAAGAGTTATAAGGGCTCATCAGACATTAGCCTAGTAATCTCCTATGAATGAGTAGTCTGTTCCAGAGAAAGGGTAATCTCTGGGACACACACCTGTCCCTCCAACATATTTTGGCTATATCTTAGACAAGGTTTGGATCCCTAGGTTGTTTAGATTTAACTTTAGATTGCGCTACTAGCAAAGGTTACCTAGTGCTATATTTTTATTTACAACCTGCACTAAGACTTACCCATTGCGGTGGTGGTGCTGCGGTAGCGTTGTCGCCTCACAGTTAGACGTTGCCCATTCGATCCGTTAGAGCGTCTTCTGTGTGGCGACATGCGTGAACAGGCATTCCTTCGTTGAAGGTTGTGCGTTAGGCCCGGCAAGCCAGCACATAAAACTCTACTGCCAATCATTAGCGGAATGGAGTTCCGCTGTGGCGACCCCTAACCGGGAAAAGCTGAAAGACACAAACAAACAAACTAAGACTTACCCATTGCAAAGATTACTATATTCTGCGATGTTAGCTGCACTATGATGTGCCATTAACTAAGGTTGCATCTTACTATATTCTCACGTGCTACTTGCATTGTATTGTGACAGTCTCTGTGGTTGAATTTTATTATATTTGCCCATGATACCATATTATGAAGTACCATTTGCTAAAGTCACCTCTTAACTATATTCTCAAGTGCTACCTGCATTGACATTCCAGTTGCTAAGGTTACATCTTACTGTACTCATACATGCTTTCTGCATTATGATGAGCTAATTTATAAGGTTATATCTTATGATTCTCTGACTTGCAGCTGCATGATGATGTGGTAGTGACTAAGGTTGCATATTGCTTATTCTCCCATGTATCCAGTTTTATGAAAAGTCATTTGCTATGTTTACCTCTTAATATGTTGTGACATGCTACCTGCATTATGATGTGCCATTTAGTAATATGATATCTTGCTGTATCCTCACTTGGTACATACATTTTGTCATTCCTGTTGCTAAGAATATGTATTGAAATATTCTCAGCCCTTACCTGCATTATGGCCTTCCAGTTGCAAATGTCATGCCTTACTATATTCTCATGTGCTGCCCATATTATGATGTGCTTGTTTTTAATCTCATGTCTTACTATATTCCCATGTGCTACATGCATTATGACTCACTAGTAGCTAAAGTTAGGCCTTACTATATTCTAACATGCTATATGATATCAGTTGTTAAGGTTTTATCTTGCCATATTATCACATGGCACCTGGATTGTGATGGACTAGGTGGCTATGTCTTACTATATTCCCATGTGCTACCTGCATTATAATGTGCCTCTTGTTAAAGTTAAGTCTAGCTATATTCTCTTGTGCTACTTCATTTCTGACATAACAATTGCTAAAGCTACATCTTCTATCCACATGTTCTACCTGCATTATAATGTGGCAGTTGCTAATGATATATATTACTAAATTGTCATGTGACACCTGCATTATGAAGCACCCATTGTTAAGGCTGCATTTTGTTATATTCTCAAGTGATAGCTGTATTATGACATGCCAGTTGCTAATGTTACATTTGGCCATATTCTTATGCTGCTTGCATTAAGATGTGCCAGTTGCTAAGGTTACATCTTGCTATATTATAGATTCATAGATTAGTACCAGACTGCCCTTTTGGCCATTTTAAGCCTAGCCAATTACCCCATGTGAGAATCAAACCATACACCTTGTGTCTGTAAGGTAAATATTTATTTATTTGTTTATTTATTTTACATTTGTTTACCAGGATAGTCTGACTGGATACATGTCCATTTTCAGCGGAGGCCCGGGGAGAAAAGCTCCACAAGGACAAACTTACATCGATTATACAGAAGTTAGCAAACAATTATAAAAACAAAGTGATTATATACAATGGGTTAGTAGTGTTTCCTAGTAGGGACTCACAATTGTCATGGACAGACAATTAAAAGTAAGAAACATCAAAAATACCTTAACCATTATGCCAGTCTCCCACAAAAATTCACTCCTGCCAAGCCTTGAACATAGGACCTTGTCAACAATATAGTGTATGAACCCACTAGGCCACTCTGCTCTATTCTCAACTAATATGTGCATTATTATGTGCCAGTTTATAAGGTTACATTTGGCTGTATTCACATGTGATACCTGCATTACTATATGCCAGTTGATAAGGTTACATCTTGCTATATTCTCACATGCTACCCACATTATGATGTGGCAGTTTATAAGGTTACATCTTGTTGTAATCTCATATCTGACCTGCATCAAGACTTCTGCCGTGGATATTCTGCAGACACAGCACTCTTGTGTTTCCTAAGCACAGTATACAAAGAGAAAAAACATCATCTACTTAAAATTTCAATCTTCTTAGATTTCTCAAAAGCTTTTGATGCTGTATAACATCAAACTCTAGTTAAGAAGTTCTCTGATTTGAACATTAGGAATTGGGAAATGCAGGACTTACACTACACTAAAGTGATTTAAAATTTATATTACCCGAACAGTCGGTGCATTAAATGCAGAGACTCCTCCTACTCATTACTAAAAATGTAGAAAGATGTGCCACAAACATCCATTCTTGGACCTCTAATGTTCAGTGTCTTCATTAATATCATGCATAAATCACTGAAATTGGCAACATTTTCCTATATACCAATGACGGCACCATAATATTTTCTGTTGAAACAGTGCATAAACTGTAAGGGCAAGTACAACTCTCCTTCATAAAGTTAGAAAAATTACTCATTGAGTGTCAGCTCATATTAAATGCCCCAAAAATTAAAATCATGCTTTTTACCTCTGACACAATTATGAAAAACTTACCCAACATTATCGTTACCATACAGAATAATACAGACTTGGAACAGCTGTAACAAACAGACCTTCTAGGAATATTAATTGACAGCAAGCTAAACTTTGCTCATAAAAAATATGCAGTTTCAAAAACTAACCAAAAACTTGTCGCACTGTACAAAATCAAAACATATTGTACTCCTTGTTGTTGTATATTTTGGCTTTTCCCAGTTAGGGGTCGCCACAGCGGAACTCCGGTCTGCTAATGATTGGCAGTAGATTTTTACGTACCGAGTTGCCAGCCCTGACGCACAACTTTCAATGAAGGTACGGCCATTCATGCATGTCTCCACACAGAAGATGCTTTAGCTGAAAATCAAAAAGGACAACGTCTTACTTTGAGGCGACAATGCTACCGCAGCACCACCACAGCAGCTAAAACATATTGTACTCCTAATTCTCAAAAAATTTCCAGCAAAAGCTCTTCCATATCTAACAAATAATTATGCATCTTGCACACTATTCAACATTTAAAAAAAAATTATTAAGTAAACTCAACAAATGCTACAGCAAAATGACTAAATCTGCAGTAAATCTGCCTAATGGCCATACCACTGTATTGCACTTCACTTGTCACTATGGTTGTAACTCAAATACTCTTTAACTCAGCTTGTATTACAGAAAGCTCACAGCATATTAAATAACCCAAACAAATGTCTTACAAATTCACATCTCCTCTGCATTTACTCTACAGAGAGCATTTGTTTGTCCTCTCTCCTCCTTTTGTATCATTGTTCCACTGCCTCCCTCTAATTTCAACCAATTCTCTCAGCTCACTAATCAAGTCACTCTTCACATATTCTAATAAAAATATTTGTATATACTAAGCATTGTTTTTGTTTAACTAGAATTAGCTTTGCTATATAATATGTATGATAAATTGCTAATTTGTGAATGTCTCCCTGCTTAACTCCCCGGAGTTCCAATGAAAAGGAGATACTCATCCAAGTCAGGCTAAACTGGTTAGGAAATGTAAATACATAAGTAGCTAAAGATAAACCCAAATATACACATGTGCGTGCCCAAACACACATGCATAAAATATGTATACACATACACACACACACACATGAACACACAAATTGCAAGAATAACCAACCTAATCATACATCAAATAAATAAACTGTTACTAAAAATGATTAAATGATCTGTACATATAAACCTGTCAGAATTACCAAAGCAATTTAGTAGATATTCAATTATTCAATGTAGCATATTAATGTCAGTTAGAAGCATTACTATAATATTAAATGAAACCAAAAAACTAGAAAATGCAGGGTTCTTGTTTATGGGTTCCATCAACAATATATGTATTGAACTGACATGGAAAAACTCATTCCCTAAACAAATAGTACATGGCATTTCATGCATCATACATTAGAGACCCATGCATTGTATATCTTACCCTTTTTCAGCTGTTGTGCAATCTCAGAATTTATTTTTATATATAGACACACACACAGATAATGTATATACATGTATATATATACACACACACACACACACACACACACACACACACATATATATATATATATATATATATATATATATATATATATATATATGATTTCACTTCATAACCTCAAAATGATGAAATCTCGAATTTCAGCATTTCAGGACCATAAAACCGAAACTTCACAAACCCAAAACCATAAACCCGAACACACAGCCTACTCCACATCAGACACAAACCACAAAACCCAGATCACAAAACAAATAAACACAAAAAAAACAGAACACCAAACACGCAAATACCTACACTACCCAAAAGCAGCAGGGAAAGCCAAACTGCACCTCCCACATGGGGGGGCTGCGCTCCCCAACACCCCCCCACTTATATATACTAACTCCGATATCGCACAAACAGTAACAGACAGAACACACACCCAGACATTCCACAGGCCCTCTCGCGCGCGCACACACACACACACACACACACACACACACACACACACACACACACACACACACACACATCACATCACACATACACAAACACAAACACATCCAACAATTACACACTCATACGTTAACCTACCTACCCTAACCAACACATACAACTTAAGAACAATCTAACACACACTCAAATTCCCACCCAAAACCCTTAGAAAACAGTCACTTACCTTATACTTCATGCAAATCCATATACCACATCAAACTACATCCAACATAAACACCGCACATCACATAACGTACAGCCATAACCGTGAATTTGAGATATTCAAATTCGCGATTATGCACTTCCCACATTTTGAAATTCGGCTTTATAGTCTCAAAATTAGAGATTATAAAGTGAAACCATATATATATATATATATATATATATATATATATATATATATATATATATATATATCTATATATAGACACACACACACATATACGTATACATATATAGACACATACTCACATGGAATGCTTGGGTTTCTGGTCTATAATAAGTGAAATATCCTCTATAGTAGACTAAGGAGATAAATGCTAGAGTTAACTTATTATTCAGTATAGGATGTGTTGTTTATTATATAATCCAAATTTATATATATGTAGTTCATCCATTTTCCTTGTTTTACAATTTTTGAATTATTCTTTTTGCCTTTATGTGGTTTTCTATATTAATTCTAAAGCATATTTTGTGGTAATTTCAGTAATTTATTTATTCATGCTCGTACTTATTTACTTATTTGTATTACTTAAGAATTGAAGGTTATATTAGGATTTATTATTATATTTATTTTTATTTGCCTATTTATTTGTCTTCAGAATTTAATAGCTTTACACGGTGTGTATACTTTTTAAATTAGTTTACTCTCCATTTATGTATTTATAATAAGGTTCCTTTCACCAGTAATGCTGTTTTCTACTTGAATTGCAGTAGTCTATGTTCATTTGTTATTCCTTGCTTATACATTTTCCATTTAAATTTCAATGCATTTCATTTTTAGTCTATTGATTAATGAAGGTAGCACTGTTCTGGGAGGTTTGTTTTTGTATTTTATGAGCATAATGAGCAGAGTTACTTTTTATTTCCTAGCTGATTATTGCAGAGTTTTCCTAATTAACAGTGCAGGCTGAATAATATAAATGTTTAACAATATGAGATGTATGGTCATAAATCTTGTTGTGGGTAGGATAACTGCAAGCAAAAGTTTTGTATACAAGGACAGATATAACATTTTATCATACACTTAATCAATAGTATCCACACCTAGAAAAATGTATTTATATTTATAGTTATCCTTCCACTGATGTCTATAGTATATTTAGGCATACAAAATAGACATAGGATCATAGGAGATTACTAGGCTAATGGCTCTGGGGCCCTTACAAGCCTAGCCAAGAGTTTATCCCCAAAAAAGAAACCACAATCAGCAACTGTCACTCCTGTCAGTGAGGGACGCAGGTGGAAACCCTCAGACAAATTTGTGATTGCCCATCCACTCATCAAGGTTGCGCTTGAAGAGGGTCAGCGTCTTACTTTGTTTGACATGTATGGGGAGTTTATTCCATAGACGTGTCAGCCTCTGGGAGACAGACCTATATCTCCAGCAGGTATTGTTAATGTCTAATATTAGATTTAAGCCTTTCCATCGAGTTCTGTGTGAGGAGTTAGACTTATGGATATGTAGCATCTCTAGTAGAGCAGGATCTGAGATTGCCTTGTAGGTGAAACCCTAGTCTAACGCCTGCAACAACCTTTTCAGAACATGTTATTCAAATAAACTTCATTTTAACTGCTTATGAGCTTTAATTAACTTTTACTATAACAAAACCTTTAACTTTTAAATGTTTTATTCTCCTGCTTGGAGACAACTGTTACGCAAATCAGAATTCTGACTTGCCTTTGCATAACTTCGCAGTGATTCCACTAGTATGTTTGTAATTTTGTGTGCATCACTTGGGCTTTGAGTTGTTGGCTAATATAATGTAATAAAAATGTACCATATAAGACATAAGTTAAAAAATTAGATTAAAACATTGTTTTTGCAGGGGGGGAACCACTCTATACATCCCATATACCCTGCTAATTATATACAGTGGATATAAAAAGTGTACACACCCCTGTTAAAATGCTAGTTTTTTGTGATATATAAAAAAATGAGACTACAATAAATAATTTCAAAACTTTTCCCACCTTTAATGTGGCCTATAACCTGTACAATTCAATTGAAAAACAAACAAATCTGTAAGGGGGAAAAAGTATAAAAAATAAAAAACATACACGAAGCTGGTTGCATAACTGTGCACACCCTTAAACTAATACTTTGTTGAAGCACCTTTTGATTTAATTACAATATTCAGTCTTCTTGGGTACACACCTGCCATCAATTAAGGAGACTCTGATTAACCCAAAATAAAGTTTAACTGTCCCAGTAGGATTTTCCTGACATTTACTCAGTTGCCTGCGACAGCAAAAGCCATGGTTCACAGAGAGTTTACAAAGCATCAAAGGGATCTCATTGTTGAAGGGTATCAGTTAGGAGAATGGTACAAAAAGATTTCCACAGCATTGGATATACCATGGAACACAGTCATCAAAAAGTGGAGAAAATATGGGACAACAGTGATTTTGCAAAGAACTGGACGTCACTTCAAAATTGATGAAAAGAGTAGATGAAAACTGGTCAGCGAGGCTGACAAGAGATATACAGCAACACTGAAGGAGCTGCAGGAATTTCTGGCAAGTACTGGTTGTGTACTACATGTGACAACAATCTCCCATATTCTCCATATGTCTGAACTATGGGGTAGAGTTGCAAGACGGAAGCCTTTTCTTACACAGAAAAACATCCAGCCCTGGCTAAAATTTCCAAAACAATACACCAATTCTCCCAAAAGCATGTGGGAAATGTGTTATGGTCTGATGAGACCAATGGTGAACTTTTTGGCCACAATTCCAAAAGGTACATTTGACGCAAAAACACTTTGCATCACCAAAAGAACACCATCCCCACAGTGAAGCATAGTGGTGGCAGTATCATGCTTTGGGGTTGCTTTTCTTTAGCTGGAACTGGGGCTTTAGTCAAGGTGGAGGGAATTATGAACAGTTCCAAATACCAGTCACTTTTGGCCCAAAACCTTCAGGCATCTGCTAGAAAGCTGAAGATGAATAGGAATTTCACCTTTGAACATGACAATGACCCCAAGCATACATCCAAGTCAACAAAAGAATGGCTTCACCAGAAGAAAATTAAAGTTTTGGAATGGCCCAGCCAGACCCCAGACCTAAACCCAATAGAAAATCTGTGGGGTGACCTGAAAAGGGCTGTGCGGAAGAGATGTCCTTGCAATCTGACAGATTTGGAGCACTTCTGCAAATATTGCCAAGTCAAGATGTGCCATGCTGATAGACTCTTACCCAAGAAGACTGAATACTGTAATTAAATCAAAAGGTGCTTCATCAAAGTATTAGTTTAAGTGTGTGCACACTTATGCAACCAGCTTATTGTACATTTTTTTATTTTTTTATATTTTTTCCCCCTAACAGATTTGTTTGTTTTCAATTGAATTGTACAGGTTATAGGTCACATTAAAGGTGGGAAAAGTTTTGAAATTATTTATTGTGGTCTCATTTTTCTATATCACAAAAACTGGCATTGTAACAGGGGTGAGTACACGTTTCATATCCACTGTATACTATTCCAAGATTGTACAACTTCAGAGAAAGGAAATGGGTTCACAGGTGTTTACTAGACTAACGACCACAAAGGCCTTTTTATGCCAAGCCATGCCTACCAAATTTCTGACAAGTTCTGATACCCTTGATAAGTGTAAGCAGGGCTTGGGAGATGAAACATTTACAAGATAAGGCCTGGAGGATGAGCCATTTACAGGTTGCCTCTGTCCATTAGAGACATAGATGCCGAACCAGGGATGAATTTCCTTTTCTCCATCCAATTGTCCAGGTTGCAGTTGTATTGGGTTAGGGAGCAACTCTGCTTCACATGGATTTGGAGCCTATTCCAGAGACAGGAACATTTCTGGGATACATACCTGTCTCTCCAGCAGGTCCTATTTATATCACAGGCAAGGTTTAAGTCTTTAAAACTGGTAATTCTAGTACTGTTTGTTTTGCAGATATGCAGGAGGTCCATCAGGCACAATGTCCTGTATGTCGGGCATAGATCCCACCTCAAAAGCCTGTAGAAGACAATATAGGGATAGAGCCTTGAGGCAGTTTACATAGGACATTTTAATTAAGCCCTGTATTCTTTTAGTGGGGGACCTCTGTGGACATTCCAGTTGTTGGATGTGCCTAGTTAGGTACATACCAAAGGGGGCATTGTACTCAATGATAGGTCTGATGAATGCTGAATACAGTGGAACGATCACTTCCTTGGACTTACATGCCATACCTTTGTTTATAAGTTGTGCAACATTGAAGGATTTTGTCACTGCTGTAGACACACGGTGGTCAAAGGCTAGATTACTGTCTGTAGGTGTCCCTACATCTCTGACTACTGGGTCATCTCTATGGGGTGTGTTGTCAATAGGATAGTTGCCAGAGGTGGATGATTTCCCAAAGGATACTATTATCCATTTCTTGGTATTTAGTTTTAGTCCATGGCTCTGACACCAGTTGTTTGGGTCAGCCCTTCCTGGAGAACATCTGTGTCAGTGTGGGATTCAATGACAGCTCCTAATTTGCAATCATCTGCAAATTTAGTCAGCCACAGACCACTGACATTGGCCTTGACTTCTGAGAAGTAAATGCCAAAAGGAATGGTGTGGTCCAAGGTCTGATCTCTGAGGGACTCCACTTCTGACTGTTCTCTTTGTAGAGGTGGACTCCCCAATTCTAGCTTCATGGGTCCTGTTTGTGAGCCAGTTGGCTACCCACCAGGTGCCATATGAATTTGTCCCTAACATTTTGAGTTTGTCAACAATGCTGTAGTGGAGTATTTTGTCAAATGCTTTGTCCAGGTGAATCATTTTGCCCTCATCCATTGCTTTGATGTCCTTCTCAAAGAAGTCCACCAGGTTGAATAGGCTTGATCTGCCTTTGACGAAACCAAACTGGGTTGGGTCCAGTGCCTGGAGGGTTGTTATATCACTGTCTATCATTTCCATGATAATTCTGTCCATGGCTTTACATATAAGACCAGGAGACTTATGGGTCTGTAGTTATAAAGGCCCACCTTTGTGCAAATGGATGACTGCTGCTGTTCTCCATTCATGCGGCACAAAGCCTGTTTGGAGGCTATAGTTAAACAGCAATTCCAGAAGCCCTGATGAGTCATGTTTCATGCTATTTAGAAGGCATCCTGAGATACTGTCTGGGCCCATTGATGCAGTGTTTTTGGCTTTAGAGAGAGCATTAAGTACCTGTTCCCTAGTGAAAGCACGGGGAGTTATATTAGATGGTATTTCCTCAGGAAAGGTTGAGGAGGAGAGAGGGGCAAAGTTTGAGCTGAATTTATTGGTCAGCAGGTTTGCTACATCTTCTGGCTTAGTATAGGTGGGTCCATTTACAATGAGATCTCCATACAATTGTATATTGCCTTTGAGGATGCGGACATAGCTAAAGAATGCTTTGTGGTTGTCCTTGGCCTGGTATTACTGGCCAACCCCAAAAATCTCACACCTATTGACCATCTGTGTAGTCAAACAAATTTGGTCAACTAAATAGATGCCAACTAAAGGGGGATTTGACAATATTAATTTACCCCATATATCAAACTTTTGAAAGTTCAAATATCTAATAAAAAAAGAAAAAAAGAAAAAAGATTAACTGAATGGTTTTATCAGGGTGGCAAGCCCCCCTGCTCCCCCACATGGTGGGCCTCACTCCCTACACCCCCTGCTATTTATATATACCAACTCTGAGATTGCACTACACTGCGGAAATGGGAAATCTTCCCATTCCACACTGTATTGAGATCCCCGTTAGGAACATTCGAACTTTTAAAAGCTTGATCATATGGTTTCAGCCATATGAAAGTCGAACATTTGAAAGTTTGATCATATAAACTATATATATATATATATATATATATATATATATATATATACATAGTTATATATATATATATATATATATATATATATGCGCACGTGTGTCTATATATCCATATATATATATATATATATATATATATGTGTGTGTGTGTGTGTGTGTGTGTGTGTGTGTGTGTGTGTATATGTTTGTGTGAGTATATATATATATATATATATATATATATATATATATATATATATATACATATATATATGTATATATATATATATATATATATATATATATATATATATACATATATATAGATATGTACATATACAAGTGTATGCTAATTCATTGAAAACTATGTATATTGAACAGCAAGTGATCAGACACCACTCATCAACCACCAAATGGTCAAAAAAAAAAAAAGAAGAGTTTAAACTTTGCTGTTGATGAATTTATGTATTTCAAGTGATCTGGGTTTGTTAAGACAAACAAAGAAGCAGTCTTTTGCCATCTAGCAGCTCAAAATAGGTGCTATCATTTTGTGTTGGTACAAAAAGAATATCTTTTGTTTATTGGTGTATGAAAAAGCACTTATGAATGTGGCAGAAACACCTAAAGAATAAAGGAAATGACTGTGGCTGAACATGTATAAGGCCTTAAATGTCAGAACATGCTGGATGTAGTAATGCTATTTATGCTACCAAGTAAAGCAAGACAGCTCAAAACTGAAAAAACAGAAATGCATTTTGCAATAAATTGTTTCCCAGATAATAAAGGCGTTACAGTACAATGTTGCTCAGTCACTGAATGCCTCACAGTGCCTGTGTCTGCCATTCTTTTCTCAGTTTGGCTACCTTCTGTGCAAAATTTACATGCTGCCCTTATGTCCACTTGAGATTTCACTGGGGACTCTGGATTCCTGAAATTGCTTCCAACCATGAGGCAAGCAGAAAACTGAAATTCCAAAGTAGTTGTAGGAAACTGTGTGTGTGATTGTGTGTGTGTGTGTGTGTGTGTGTGCGTGCGTGCGTGTGTGTGTGTGTGTGTGTGTGTGTGTGTGTGTGTGTGTGTGTGTGTGTGTGTGTGTGCGCGCAAGAGTATGTATGCATTATTCATGCACGTGTGTGTGCATGTGCATATTCATGTTTGTGTGCGTCTTGCACATGACTGTTATCCTGTTTGTGACTGATGTCTGTTCTATGCGTGTTGTCTGCTAGAACATGGTATGGCTGTCTGCTCCCTCCCTTGTACTGGATGCATGAATAATGAAAATGAATGATTGCAGGAAACAGATATTGTGCTGATATCAGCTACTTTCCAAATGTTTATTTCAGATCATGGCAGTGCAATGGAAACTGGAGTATTAGCATGGCCATTAACATTAACAAAGCAACACATTTGACCTTTGGGGAGTTTGTTTGCATATCATTTTCCATAACTCTTTTAATCTGACAAGATATTAATTGTTAATTTACAAGTCCTTTTCAAGTGCTGTTTATAAAATTATTCTAATGGAGTAAACAGATGCCTAGTAATATAACGCAGGGCATTAAAGCTGTGAACTGCTATGCTGTGTCCTCTGGCTCTTGATACCATTTCGTCAGTCTTCACCTGCATGACGTGCATCACAACTATTCGTATTTATTTATTTATTTGTTTAACCAGGCTGGTGATCCCTGGTCATTACAGAAAGAAATACATCTAGTAGGACTTATGGAGTGAGTAAATGGATGAATGCAGGAATAGAAAATAAATAACTTACTAAATTCACTTGTCATGAACAAGAGGGCAGTGTCCGGTATCATGAAGGGGGATTTATTTGTTTGTATATATAGTCGCTTTCTGTCACTGCTGCATATGTTTTAATGACTGCATTATCGGCTGCCACAGATCCCGACTCCTCAATTTCTTGCTGCTTCCCTTTACTTTCAGTCACTGCTGCATGAATTTTAACTAATGTATTCTCTTCTGTCACAGCATCTGATTCCTTCTCCAAATTAACATCCTCAGCACTTCTGAAAACAGCAGGACTGTCACATGGATCATCTTGCTTGATTACTTTAAATATAACATCATCTGCATACCCTCCTGACACCAGTTTTGTTGTCTGCACCCCTTCAACAGACTTCCTTACTTCCTTCTTCATGGAGACAGCTACATTTTGCCCATTTGTAACAGCCACCACACAGGAATCTTTATTTACATTCTTAAGCTCCATAGCAAACATTTTTTTCTCTAAATTCTCACTTTCCACCTTCAAATTCTCCCTAGCATTTCTCTCCTTCTGTGTCCCTCTGCTCCACTTAGGCCTCTTCCTTGATGCTGTACGAACCTTTTTTTGCCATCTAGCAGCGCCAAAGAGTAGGGAAAGGTCCCCAATGTCCTGGACACCATCTGGTTCTGCACAAAAACAAAAAAACAACAAAAAAACCAATGAAGTGAGCATATCACCTCTGATATACTTATTAAGGACAGTAATAAGAGGACAACAGTATCAAACTGGCTACACTAACAAGCTCCTGCAGACTCCTGTGGACAACTGTGGGTGCGCAACAGCAGTTGTGCACACCTAAAAACATTTACAGTGAGCTGTATCACCCATGGTTGAGTGCTCTCTGTCTGTTGGCATACTGTTTGTCTCCTCCACTACAGCTGAATAGATTAGGCATTCTGAACCTATGTCTAATCCTCACTGGGATCTGTAAATCCAGACCAAAACTGTACTTCTTACATTTGAGGCAATTTGTAGTCACTGTCTAAAAGCAATCATTACTTTTTTGTGACCTTTACTATTTTTTGCCCTTGTCATTTGTTGTGTGGTATAGGCATTGTGGACCTGAGTCCATTCATAGTTGTTTATTACAGATTGTCTTATTGCTGTACTAAGCTGCTGTTGTGCTACCCTAGCCAAATAATTTGTATTAACGTGTTGTTGTGTTACCAGAGCCACATCATTTGTATTAATGTATTGTTGTGTTACCAGAGCCACATCATTTGTATTAACATATTGTTGAGTTACCACAGCCACATCATTTGTATTAACCTATTGCTGTGTTACCAGAGCCACATCATTTGTATTAACCTATTGTTGTGTTACCAGAGCCACATCATTTGTATTAACATATTGTTGTGTTACCAGAGCCATATCATTTGTATTAACCTATTGTTGTGTTACCAGAGCCAAATCATTTCTATTAACCTATTGTTGTGTTACCAGAGCCAAATCATTTGTATTAACATATTGTTGTGTTACCAGAGCCAAATCATTTGTATCAACCTATTGTTGTGTTACCAGAGCCAAATCATTTGTATTAACCTATTGTTGTGTTACCAGAGCCAAATCATTTGTATTAACCTATTGTTGTGTTACCAGAGCCAAATCATTTCTATTAAACTATTGTTGTGTTACCAGAGCCAAATCATTTGTATTAACATATTGTTGTGTTACCAGAGCCACATCATTTGTATTAACCTATTGTTGTGTTACCAGAGCCAAATCATTTGTATTAACCTATTGTTGTGTTACCAGAGCCAAATCATTTGTATTAACCTATTGTTGTGTTACCAGAGCCAAATATTTTTACCAAGCTGCTTTTTGATACTGAGCCACATTGGTAGTCACTGCTTCAGATATCCCTAGGTTGTTGCTGGACTTTATACTGGCTTTCATACCCTTCATTTATTGCTAGTTCTTCTTCTTTCAGCTTTCCCCATTAGGGGTCACAACAACAGAACAACGGTCCGCAGAACGAATAGAATTCTAGTGCTTTGACTCATTTTTCATCTTATTGTTCAAGACTATAGGCCATTCTTACAAATAAATTTCAGTATCACTTCCTAGTACTCTCTAGTTAACCAGGCATTAACTATCGTGAAGTCACAGTTTACCTCACCACGTGTTATTAGCCTGCAAACATTGCTGCCATACTCTGCTGGGCTATGACTGCACAAGGACACCTGAGGATACCTAACTGAGCCTGATATAAGAACCAACTCCTACGACATATGAGAAGTGTTGCATGTTCTAACTGCCTGATACTCCCTGACAGCTGTTTGATTCATTCTTTAGACAATTCCTTATGTGAGAGGTACAAGTATCTACTAACCTTGGGGGCTAACCCATCTTTAAGGACCCATAGACTGTACCCAACATATTGCCCATTTCCACATTCACTTCACATAACCATGTCATCCATGTCTTAGAAACAAATAAGCCTTATTATGCTGAGATACTTAAAAAATCCCTAATTAACCACAAAATCCATTTAGGTGAAGGTTTGTTATATAGACAGACAGTGTTATACAAACAGGTAAAAACACACACAGACACTAAAGAAAAGGCAACTACAAAAAGCGGTCTTTCAGCTGTCACGCCAAAGACTTTAAGGCAGCAAGACCAAGACAGCACATGTGGTAATGTCTTAGTTATAGGTGACTGCATAGTCAGGCACACTGATGAACCTCTTATCAGACTGAGCAAAAACAGAGTGATGGTTAGTTGCATCTCTGCTGCAAGGATCTGCATTGTCACCATGCCCATCAAGTCCCTTCACCTGAGTACACGTGCAACATAGTTAAAACCCTGGGCTTCATTATTGGCACCTCCTTTGACTCAAGCCCCAGCCAGGGGTTTACAAATGCCAGACCTGGTTCATGCCAATTTAGCCACTCCATAACATCTGTAATTACTATGTCACTGGTCAAATCTAACCAGCATTTAGAAATACACCCATTAAGAATTAAACCTGACTTACTTCCATCTTTAGAGATTACTCTGAGGTAAACATAATCCAACTAACTGAAGATTTGATGAAATGTGAGCATCCTCCTCACCTCAGTTACCCCCCTCTCACATATGCCACATTTGTAAATAATTTCTACGCCTGCCACAAAACATGGATCAAAGACTCTTTCCCTTTAACACACAAATAGCATCAAGTTAAGCAATAAATTCTTATTGCAATCCTAGTATAAACTAACTATACAATAAGGGGAAGAAATTCATAGTCGTTAAAAGCAAACTTAAAACCCCATCATTTAGAAATTAACTCAACAAGATCAACATATTGCATATTTGCCAGTTCAGCTCTAACCATACTCCCCCTACCTGCCCCAAAGTTGCCCCATGTTATTGCACATGTTCTGATCACCACCAAGCAAGGCTATAATGCTCTCTCCAAGGCTAACAAGATTAGCTCCATGGGTCCTGTTAATGTCCTTTTGTCATCTCCAGCCACTGTCTGGTAGACTCCATTCTTAGTATATTTAACCTCATCCTGTCGACAGGATTCATGTCAGAAGAATGGAGAAATGCAGTAGTCATTCTTCTGCTCAAGGGGGGATCCACTACTGATCACCAATCTATTGACTTATAAGCCTCACAAGCCTTTTCTGTCAAGCAGTGGTACACATCATTATGGTGCAAGGACATCTGAAGTCTGCAAAGCCTGGAAACAAGCCACTTTGGATTTGTTAAAGGCAGATCCTGCTTCCTCATCCTGTGGGCTTCTTTGAGCAAGTCACTGATGCATTATACAAGGCCTTTGATAACATTCTTCATCCTGCATTATCGATAAGATAATCATGCTAAAGATAAATTCATGTTGCCTGCTAAACAGCAAATTGGCTAACTGACAGAACTCAGTCTGTTAGTGAGGGGAGGACTCTCTATCATCAAACAGTAGTTACCAGTGATGTCCCACAGGGATTGGCCCTTGAGCCACTTCTTTTTAGTGTTTACTTTTCAAGGCTGAAATCAAGGGCTTGTGTCTTATCACGTTTGCAGATGATTCCTAACATGGAGCTGTCATTAACTTCCCATTTGACTTCTAGATTCTTCATGAAGGATTAACATGCACCAGTAAGTGGTGTTTGGACCATGCCTTAAAATTAATGCCAAGAAATGCAAAATTGTGTCATTTGGCAAAACTGGAGACCTATGCACCTGCCATATAGTTGGTACCCTGTGGAAAGTTGATTCAATCACTACTGACCTGGGCATTTTTGATGACAATTAATTACTTTTTAATTATTATGTATCCACTGTTAGGAAACCTAGCCTGTTTAACCACCAGGTGGTATTTCTTCCAGATCTAAGGTTTCACCTAGGTAGACTGTATTTCCTACACACTCTTGACAGGTGACCTTTGTATAGGCTACAGATCCTCAAATGATCCAGACCTATGCAACCTTCTGCAAATCTGCAAAAATAGTAAAACTTTAAATACCTGCTCAAGAGATTTTAACTTTCTTGCCAGCAGGTCCTATTTATGCATCTGTGATAGCTGTGTATCCTAGAAAATCCCTCTCTTATGCAAAATACTTCTTTTGGATATAAAGCAAATTATCTCAATTGACCACCTTTAACCAAAAGCTGAAAATGTATGGGTAATTATAAATACACCTCCAGTCTATTCCCTCGTACCTTCATTGAAAGGGGTATAAACTACATATAAATCAGTCATGTCAATGGGTGCCTGCAATTTGGGATATTGAGGCTAGGCTACAAATTCTCTCCACTCCCCCCAGATCATTAGCTTGGTATTAACCTTTGAACCATACTTCATGCAAATAAATGCACCAGTTTCACAGCCATCTAATGGACTGTGTTTAATCATTTATTTTATTTATCTGTTACTTGGTGAAAGTTTTATTTTTTGAGGGTTCTCATGAGTACTTAGCTATGTGAAATGACCTATTTGATGCACTGAAGAGGATTATTTCTCTGAGAACTGTATCTTGGGACAGATAAGCAGAAATGTTGTTAAATCCCAACATGTCTTAATGCTGCAAGTCTGAAGTAAAGGACTCCGAATAATCCTTTGTTGACAAGCAGGTGCTGGAAACAGAATGCTGATTACATGTGTTGCTACTTTCTCTCTCTCTGTCTAGTTTCACATTTTACTTCCCTGCTGTAATCATTAATAAAGCATCAAAGCTTCTCTACAAATCAGAGATCCAGAATCTCTGCAGTCAAGCTATATCTCAATCAATAGCAAGTTTAAGACACCTAGTATACCTGTTCTGCAGATGTCTGCTTGCTTTATTATTTAGTGTGTGTGTGTGTGTGTGTGTGTGTGTGTGTGTGTGTGTGTGTGTGTGTGTGTGTGTGTGTATAAAATTGTGAGCTTCTGAACTATTACAAAAGTCTGAATTTATCAAATCATTGCAAGCTGTTTTACTTTTTAATAGTTTGCTTAAATTGCAGCTATGCCAGGGCCACTTTGTTGTTATACATTAACTTTAATAAGACTACTAGTCACCCTGCACATTATCACAACAACTCATTAAGAACACTACCTCTGTGTTAACTGTTGTGGTAAAAAGGCCCTGTTTCCACAAATTTGTACTTTGAGCTTCATAGACACATTTGCTTCAATGAGGAAAGACCTCATTATCATCTAATTTGTAAGACTATGAATTGCTGTTAGCTAACATGAGTATAGATCAGCACTTTCCTGTGGTAGTTAACAGTGGCAGCCATATTGTGTTGGCACAGACATCCCTTCCTCCTCAGTCACTTGGGGCACAGAGTAAAACACACACACACACCACATTCCTCATACTTGTCCCTGTGTCAAAAAGTCTACGATGTCTTTTTTTTCCCTTCCCAGGTCATTCCTAGGTGATTACAGTTACAGTCCTTAATTCCAGACATTTGAGTTTCACATCCTTAAATAAATGTATGCTATGGCAAAAGCTGTTACCCTAGTGACCATCTCTGTTTGTGTTATGAGGTTGAGAGGTATGCTTAACATTTTCTGTTCCTGTGCCTTATACATCACAAAATGTTGCAGGCATTGCATAATGCCCGAGACCCTCAATATAAGTAAAAAAAATAATAATAAAAGAAACTGCTGCACTAACTTCTAAGATAGTGCAGGACATTAATGTTGGGGTTTTGAATGCCAAGGGTGCAGAGTTCAAACCCCTTTCCCCATTGTAGATAGATTTTTATTTACTTATTTTTACTAATTTTATTTTATCATACAGTGTTATCATTGTGTCTAGTGGTTCCCCACACCTTTATTTTAAAAAAGGCACCCTTATGACACCCTGTAATAGCATATATTTGGTTTCTAGTCCCCCCAACACACATTGGGTTTAAGCGCTGCTCTGGCACATTGTACAGAGTAATTCCTGTTGTGTAGTGTTCTCACGACCTCTAGTGTGCTGTAAGTTACTCAGGTAAAGATATTTTCTGATGGCTATTGGTTACACCCGCCCTCAATTCCCAATCTGTGCTGCTCAGGCACCAATTTAAATCCCACCTCCATTCTGTTTACGTACCACTTAGGCATAAGTTTAAAGAAATAGACCTTGTACTGAGTGGTTCCCCAACCTAGTTACTGCAGACTCTTCTTGCTAGTCTAGGAGTGTGTGTTAAGTATGACAGCAACTACAACCCCCACCACACACACACACACACAAAACCACACTCATTGGCACACTCACCTACTCACCCATACCCATTCACACTCACTCCCACATACACAGACGAACACATACATACATAAATTACCCTCTCACTAACTCCTCTACTGCTACATCACAGGCAAATGTACATTCGCACATGCGGTCCTTTGCGCGCGCACACAGACACACACCTACCTCCTAATAGCACCTTAGCACCAATCTCCCCACCATTGACCTCTACTACAATGGATGGTCTTTTGTCCAGGAGCAGCTGTGCTAATGTAGGCAGCTGGTTGACTCCATAAGTCTCTCAGCTCAGTAGATGCCTTACCACAGGCAGTTCTGGGGGAGAGCAGATGGCTATTTAGCATATGTCTCTCCCCTGGACTGCCTCATTAGCATTTAAAATTGCCATGGAGACAGCACACCATGGTGCTGCACATCTTTGTGCAAAAGCACTGTGGTTGGGCTGCCACTGAATTCAGAAACATTTCACACATACCTAACCACTAACATACAACATTTTCACAGCAACTTTTAGGAATTTTGCCCCATGTGTTTGAACTATTTTTGTGCATTGTCTGCTACTATTCCTCATATCTATGTATTCATCTTTGTTGAATCAAGTAAAATGAAATGTGCATGATGCAAAAAATTAAAAATTGTCTGTTCCTGGCATACCTCCCAACCTCTTAGAGCAATAATCCTGGATAACAGAAATAACACGTATACATAGGCCTCAAATCCGGTACAGATTTAAATATCATTCTTATAAACTTAGAAAGTTGATGTATAAATGGATTTTGCATTAGCATACATTTTGTGGATTATATAGAGTCTGAAATACTCACATCTGTTTTTATTTAATGGCTTCATTCCTCAATGATTTGCTAAAAAAACATTGATTTTATGAGGAGCAGACTGAAAAGTATATGATAAAACACTGACCATTCTGCAAAATTTTCAACAGTTGAGAGGTGTGCTTCTTGTAATTGTCTGGAACACTATCTGCAGGCTATGGCTTGCAAGAAAGTACAAATAGGGCATGTTACCTAATGATTTAGGGCAGGGAGATTCATAAGTATGGCCCACCATGCATGAAAAATGCTGACCAGATTCCATATGAATTGTGCAGGTTATTTAAGTAAAAAGTGTTCCTTCCAAATTACCCCCTGATGTTATGCACCTGTAGTTTGTGCATTTGCAGCTGTCATTTGTGCACCACCTTTTTTGATCTGAAAAGTATATAACTTGACCACTAGTTCACTCAACATTTACAGACAGGAGGTAGTATGTGTGTATGTTTTGTGTGGAAGGGTGACTGGAGGTGCAGAAACAATATAGAAGGCAGTGTGCCCTGCATTTCATCTGTTTTTTGTGTAGCTCATTAATGCTGCTTTTAACAGGCTTCATTGCATTGACAAATAATGCCCTTGCTGTACCCTATTTCACACAAGCTCAGTTAGAATATCGGATGTTTGAGGAGCTGGTATGAGAGAGGTAGAGTAAAACAGCTAATGTAGACTCTCCTGTCTTGGGGAAAAATATTACATTTAATCTATTTTGAAGACTGTGATGCCCATGGCTTGCCTAGCCTATCACTACACTAAATGCACTGGTCATGCATGGGAAAACCTGTGCATCTTAAATCTGCAAGTCACTTGTGGCCATCACAAAAAATGGTCTTGTGGAGTTAGAGACGTTCTCATAAATCCACTGAATCCAATATAGATGATGGCTGTCGCCGAACACTTGACTCTTACCAAGCATAGGCACCATATGTTTATGCACGTATCACCATATTTCTGTTTGGCAACCTATCGACCAAGTGGTACAGTACTATAAGTATCTCTAAAGTGTTGAACAGGCCACACAGTTTATCAAATTTTGGCATTCCATGCAGCTTAGTATCCATTCATGCATAGTGTGCACTGTTTGCATTTTGTTGTTGATTGGATCTCTGTGAGTAATGCCCATGGATTACCGTTTGTTAAGGCCCTGTTCATCTTTCCTATAGAAAGAATACCCCATGTCTGCTTAAAAGTGCATCTTCTAAAGAACAGAGCACTCATACCCATATTAGAGTTCTACCTAACAATTATAACTCTAATGTAAATCTTCTAAGATACATTATATATTCATTAGGCAAATACAGAAACCACAATCTGGTGGAGAATCTGGGAAGAATAAACACAGGGCATACAGGTGTATATACTTCCTCTTGGTAAGAAACCTGAACTGTGTTGCAACATTGTGAAAAGTGACAACCATTACACTCAGCTTATTTCCGTCAGTTTTGCACCCATACATGACTCTACACCCCTGTGGAGACTTCCTCTTATGATGGTTACACTTCATCACAGTTGCAACTATTAGCTTAATAGTACTCACTTTAGAGTAAAGTGATTTAAAAGACCAGTGCACTATAACAACTGTGTGTGACGTGATTATAAAAATGTACTGAGTTGTGAGGAAGTCTGTGTATAAAATGGATGGAAGTGCTTAACTAATAGAAGTGGTCGAATGCTTGTATACATGTTTTTGGTGTATATTATTTTGCCTTCATCATTGCTGTTTGTAACTTCCCGCTATGCAGATGTTGGCATTATCAGTTTGTTTTCCTGCTCTAATTTGTCCTTGGTCATTTGGAAAGCAGACCAGTCATAAAAACGTGCTTCAGCACTCCTAACAGTATAATACAGTTATGCAGGCATACCTTGTTATGTATAATGACATGTTAAATGTATAACTGTATTACCACATTAAAAATACTAAAGTCATTTTTATACAATGCTTGTTGATACAGTGATTCTAACTGGTAACTGAATACAACATCTCTAATGCTCCGGATGCATGCATATACTTCTTTCATTGCAAAGAAAGACATACAGCTTGAAACTTGAACACAAATTAATAACAAGGTAGAACACACAATTATGGAGATTTTCATAGGAAGGGAATTCACTTGAATGAAACTCAGTAGCTGATTTTCAAACCAGTATGTCTTAATTTAATTGAATTTCATCCCTGCATACAATTTAAGGAATGAGTCTGTCCCATAAATGTAAATTGAGGTTTAGACTTAAGTGTTGCGTAATTGTGCAGTGCTGATTTTTGAGGATGTCACTGAGGGAAGGGCCATACAGAGAATTCAACTTGTACTAGGCTTCAAACAGCACCAGCAGTTTGAGCAAACACGACTGGAACAGTGCACAGAAGGGTGAGTGACCACAACATGAGTGGAACAGTGCGCAGAAGGATGAGTGACCACAACATGACTGGAACAGCTCACAGAAGGATGAGTGACCACAACATGACTGGAACAGTTCACAGAAGGGTGAATGACCACAACATGACTGGAACAGCTCACAGAAGGATGAGTGACCACAACATGACTGGAACAGCTCACAGAAGGATGAGTGACCACAACATGACTGGAACAGTGCACAGAAGGATGAGTGACCACAACATGACTGGAACAGTGCGCAGAAGGTTGAGTGATCACGTGACTGGAACCGTGCACAGAAGGTTGAGTGATCACATGACTGGAACAGTGTACAGAAGGGTGAATGACCACAACATGACTGGAGCAGTGCACAGAAGGATGAGTGACCACAACATGACTGGAACAGTGCACAGAAGGTTGAGTAATCACATGACTGGAACAGTGCACAGAAGGGTGAGTGACCAATGTGATTAGCATCACAAAGTAAGTAGGTTAATGCAGCCAACATACTGTGCACTAATATGTACAATGTAGTGCTACATAGCTGCATTTCAACTTTATCCACCACAAGAATGGCATCTCATGGACCAACAGAAAAAAACATGGTTGGTGAGCACAGCAAAATACCAACCCACATATAAATGAGGAAATGAAATAGAAAGGAAGTAGAAAAGGGGATAAAAACGTAGTGGGAAATGCAGAAGAGAAACCACTATAAGATATGAAAAGTAGAGAAAGGAAGACTAATTTCTTTTCAGTGAAAGATGCAATTTTCTAATGTATAGAAAATAAAGGTAGGTGGGAGGCAGACTATAATATGCATAACAGAATCACAACAAAAGCCGTAACATCCACACTGGTGTCTGTATTGTTAATGATAAAATTATCCCAGCAATGGAAGGAGGAAATGAATCAAAGCCATCTTTATAGATCTAAACTAGCTTTTATGACAGCAAACCATCAACTCCTCATTACTCTTCCTTTCTGTACTTTTCATATCTTGTAGTGGTCTCTCTTGTATGGGTCAACACAGACCAGCGCCATTTTTAAATCTACCTCCCTTCACTTGTGAGCGTGCCCCTCTCTCTCTATTGGCGTTGTGTGCAAGCCAGTAAGTAAACTGTGTCAGAATAGTTTCAGCTACCCTATAGCCATAACTATGCCTTACTCTGCTTGTTGTTAATGATGCTTGTTATGTATGTTGTGGTAATTTTGAAAAACTTGCTTACCTTTCCTAAGCTACTTATATGCTACAATACATTGCTTCTGTTGTGCTGTTGCTGCTATATGATTAGTCAAAGCCCTTATATTTTAGTCAAGTAGTAACATTTCACGGACAGATAACAGTGCTGATTGAACTATCATACTACAGGTAGCATCTAGCTCTCTTCGTGTACTTTTACAGTTTATAGTAGAGACGCTTGGGTCTCTGATAGTGCCTTGATACATTTTAAAAAGCTTCCCAGCTTATAGTAAAGACGCATGGGTCTCCAACAGTGTCTTGTTACAGTTTAAAAGCATTACTGTTTATAGAAGAGACGCATGGGTCTATGATAGCGTCTTATTATAGTTTAAAAAACATTACAGTTTATAGTAGATGACGCATAGTCTTGTTACAGTTTACAATGCATTGCCATGATTTGTCTTTAACATTGCATATTGCCTGTTATTTCATTTTGAAAAGTACTGCCTATGTATTGTTATAGTTTGTATTGTTTTATATTCAATTATCTAACCCCCTCACTCTGCTACCTCTTATCCTTAACCACCTTTACTCTCTTGTTTTTATTTGGTTAATTATTTCTCCCCGCTACTATATATATATATATATATATATATATATATATATATATATATACGAAAATAAAATTGCCAAAGACCAACCACAAGGCATTCTATAACTATGTCAAGAATCTAAATGGCTATGCTCAGATCTGCTCTGAGCTACAACAGAATGACATTAAATATACTGATCCCAAGGATATTGCCAATATCCTGGCAGATCGATTCAGTGCCAACGTCACCCCCCCTCACCCCGTAAATGGCCCATCTCAATACCGGACGATTGCCAAATTCCGGTAATAACGGCCACACAGGTAAAAAACTTACTCTCCAAAGCTAAGAATACATCATCCATGGGACCAGATGACATACCGGGCTGTGTACTACACGAACTACAAAATGAACTGGCACCTCACCTAAGTGTCATATTTAATCATACCCTCAACTCAGGCTTCATGCCCACTGAGTGGCGCACAGCTACAGTTATCCCTCTCCACAAGGGGGGAATCCATCTTGGATCCCGGGAATTACCTCCCCATCAGTCGGATGAGCCTGATCTGCAAGGCTATGAAATGTATTATCATGGAGCTTATAAAACAAGACATTGGCAACTTTAAAACATTGGACCCCACCCAGTTTGGGTTTGTGAAGGGCCGATCTTGTCTCCTGAACCTGATTGACTTCTTCAAATCAGTCTCCAGAGCCGTGGATGAGGGTAAGGCAGTCCACACAGCCTATCTGGTCCTCATCAAGGCTTTTGACACCATCCCCCACTTTGGAATCATAGATAAACTTACTAATCTGGGCATTAATCCCTACGTCACTCAATGGGTTGCCAACTGGCTTACTGACAGAACCAACACTGTAAAAGTAGCTGACTCCAAATCCAGCTCCAGACAAGTGACAAGTGGAGTACCTCAGGGTTCAGTCCTGGGACCTCTCTTGTTTGGCATCTACTTCTCTGAAGTACAGGCCAACACTAAGGGACTCCAGCTAATAAAGTTCGCAGATGACTGCAAACTGGGAGCCATTATTGAATCCCCAAATGATGTTGATACTCTACAAAAGGGCCTTACAAAAACAGATGCTTGGTGCCAGAGCCATGGGCTCAAGCTCAATGCCAAGAAATGTATAGTTATCCCATTTGGGAAAAAACATGTACCCGTGAATTACCACATAGGTGGCAGTACACTAAACACTGAAAGTGTGATAAGAGACTTAGGGACACAGGTGGACAGTGGTCTCACCTTCAATAACCACATCGCCACAACAGTCAGGAAATCCTTCTATGTGGCACACCTCATCACTAAGGGTGTTTCATCCAGAGAAAAGGAGGTAATTTCCCACTGTACTTATCCCTCATTAGACCCATTACAGAATACAACGCCCCATTTGGTATGTATCTCTCAAGACATCTACAACAACTGGAAAGGCCACAGAAATACCTCATTAAAAGAATCACAGGCCTAAAGCAGATGCCCTATGCTGACCACCTTAAAAAACTCCAGCTATATTCTGTCACATAGCGTCTACTCAGAGGTGATCTCTGCTTAACATGCAAGGCCATGTCAAACCCAGAGCTGTTGGACATGCTACACTTAAAGAAATCCCAATCCCTCAGAGCCACACGCTCCAGGGATCTAAACTTTGTCATCACAATAAGCAAAACATGCTGGAGGGATAGGTTCCTGACCCAGGGACTCCCCAGACTCTGGGATAGACTGCCCATACATGTCAAACAGAGGGCCTCTTTGGCCCTCTTCAAAAGGAACCTTGATGACTGGATGGGAGAAAGGAAATTCACCCCAGGGATCATGTCAGTCGCCCTGCTAGACAGGGGTCCAGGGAAGTAAATAGTGTGGGAAGAAATAGCCAGTGAATTGTTATGGCTAGGCTTGTATAGGCCCTAGGGCCAATAGCATAGTACCAACCTCTGAGCCTATACCCGCTTTCTATCCCCATCTTTCACTCGTATCTCAGCTCTTATCCCCTCACTAGCCTACTCACTGTGATCTCGTGTCTCTTCCCTCACTTTGCTGTCCTTTCCCTGCCTGCCTCTACCAGGCCACATATCTCCCTCCCTGTTCTGGTTCTCTCTCTACAATCTGCCCTTTCCACTCTACTGCCTCCTTTCTCCAAATGAACTGCTAGTCGTTTTGAATTACTGTTGTGTTTCCTTAGTTGAGCTCTGCCTGTTCACTGCACACCTTGTATCTTAACCGGGTTTTTCAAACTGTTTTCTGTATCTTTCTTACAACATACTCCCAGGTTGTGCCTATTCTGCTGCCCTTTCAACCACCTTGGCTCCACCATCTGCTGACTTCAACCCCGCGGAATACTGTCCACACTTACAGATAAATAAAAGAAGAGGGCATGCTTTCTTGCAAAGTTGTAATGTAGGTGTTTGCCTACTGTTGCCTCAGCTTAGTTGTTATTTACTACAGTATTGACTATTGTTAGTAGCCTGCACACAAGCCGAGACCCCCCATAGCCATTTTTCTTATTTTCTATTGCTTTTAAATGTCTATTTCTGACCTTTTTACCTTTCCGTCGTTTCATTTATTTCTTATTGTTTTTAATCCTTTCTGCCACTAGCTGGCAGTATTGCCTAGAACTTGTGATAGCCCATCTACTCTTATATCTGCAGGAGCAGCTGTCTATTAGCACATATGCTATCTCAATCCTGCATCTTGTGCTCATAGCATCTAGATTTTGTACTGTAAACACAATATAACAGGTAATACAGGAGCAGTCGTTCCCTGTTTTTGTGTTTCTTCTGCCTAGCTATTTGTGCCATTAACACACAGTAACATCTTGCACAATTTGTTCCTGCTTTTACCCTCTAAACTAAAACTGTGCTCACCTTCCCAAGGCTATTTATTTTACTGTTTGGAACACCAGACACATACCTAGTCTTTCACCTGCACTGCCTTAGGACCACTTTATGTCCCTCGTCCCTCTCTACCAGCATACTTGTCCCCCGTCTTATCTGATTGTTTTTTCTTTTACTGAATTTTCTCATGCTCCCAGCCAGGTAAAACCCCTCCCCTACTCCAACACTACAAAGAACTCAGAAAGAAGTGTAAAAAATTAATCATTAATGATAAAAAAATAATTTTTCATTTCCAACCACTTCAGCCCTCATACCAACCCCAAATAATTCTGGTCCACAATTAACTCAGTCCTCCACCCCAGTACCCCACCCACCCCAAACCCCTTCCCCCTCAATACTGCAATTGAAACTGCTACCCTATTAAACAATTACTTCATAGACACAATCCAAAACCTAACTCAACATACTCCCAAAGCCTCTTCTCTGCTTTCACCCCTCACCCCTTCGTCCTCTGATACCTTTCCCTTACAACCCACTTCCACTGTGTTTATCAAATCCCAGTTAAGTAAACTCAAACCTTGCTCTCCCTCCATAGACAATTTACTCCCCGCCCCCCAGTTATCCAGTTTCTATCCTCATTAATTATTCCATTTTCGAGTCTGTTGTCCCCGACTTATGGAAATCCTTTTACACAATTCCTCTCCATAAAGGTGGTAACTCCACTAATCTCTCAAATATCATCCCATTGCTATACTATCCCCACTCTCCAAAATACTCAAAAAATGTGTTCATTCTCAGCTACTCAAACACTTGCTTGGCAATAATCTATTAACTCCCACCCAACATGGCTTCAGACTTCTTCACAGCACATCTACTGCTCTACTCTCTTTCACCCAAACTGTAGCAGAAGCCCGTGACAACAACCTTCTTCTTTCTTGTCTATTCCTTGACCTCTCTAAGGCTTTTGATATTGTCTCCCACTCTAAACTCTTAACTAAACTTTCTGACCTTCACCTCTCTACCTCTTCTGTAGCCTGGTTTACTAGTTATTTATCTAACAGACTACAGTCTATATGCTGGAAAACTGTCACCTCCCCATTTCTGCCATTCTACACTGGTGTTCCCCAAGGCTCCATTTTGGGTCCCCTCCTGTTCAATATCTTCACTAATAACTTACACTCTGCTGCTAATCTCTCAACACTCTTACAATAAGATGATGATTCCACCCTTATTACCACTGCCCACAGTATCCCTGAGCTCCTTTCTCTTACCAAAACACGTTATCTTCCATTGAAACTGGCTGACTGATAATCAACTAATCTTAAATCCCAAAAAATAAACTTCTACTTTTTCTTCCTAAACACTAATTCAACATAAATCCTCTTTCTCCATCACCTCCCTTAAAAATACCATCTTCAGACCAGAACCACATACTAAATTACTAGGTGTCACCATAGATGATGAACTAAAATTCAATGTACATATCAATCAATGCATAAAGAAAACCCACCAAAAACTTGGCTTTCTGTACTGTAATCATAAATTTCTTCCTCCCTCCTCCAAACCTTCCCTAGCCACATGTCTCCTTTTACCCTCTCTTCTGCATGCTGCTCCTGTCCTTACTAACCTCCAGTTTTCTCTTCTCAGCAAAGTGGAGAAAACCTACAACAAAATAGTTAAGTTTGCCTCCAGTCTCCCATATAAATCTCACCACTGCCTTGCCCTTAAGTCTTTGCAATGGCCTGAATTCCCCATACAACTGCTCCTTCCTCAACTGCATATAAGACACACTGTTCTTTATAACCCTACTGCCTCTACCTCTATTTCTAATATTGTAGCACTATACAACCCTCAACATCAGATTTGTACATCTGACAAACATCTTCTGGAAGTCACTATACAAATACTCAATAGCCCACTTCTGGAACGCGCTCCCACATAATATAAAAAACATCTCTCTTCACTCCCAGTTCAAACATGAATTTAAACACCATCTCCTAAACACCTGTTCCTGCCCCTGTCAAGCTCCAACTTGATTCTAGCTACCCCCTTCCTAAATCTACTCTCTTCTCTCATATCCTTCTTTTTCCTCATTTTCAGCTCCCCTCCATATTGCTCATACTACAAAATACCAACACCTCACTTTCTCTAAATACAACCTTACATCTAGACTAACTCACTGCTACTGTATATTGCAGACTGAAACCTGTACATAACTGTTAATTTGATTATTTCACTTTGCTGTATAATTCTCTTGCTATACGCCATCTCTGATAAAAAATGTTTGTCTTGAATGACTTTAATTGTAACTTGATTTTTCTCCTCGGGTCTCCATTGAAAAATGGGCCTTTGGCTCAGCTGGACCAACCCGGTTAACAAATGACAATAAATAAGTAAATAAATAAATAAATAAAAGCTGCAAATGCTCAGTTTTAGCCCTAATGCAATTCTCTGGTTAAGGAATTTCCAACATAACACAACATTTAAAGTAAAAGTAGATAAACTAACTATGACTGAGGGTCAGTTTACTCAGAAGTTTTATACGGATCAGTATTTGTCCCCATCATTTTCTATGACATTGATATACCATCCACAGATATCATCTCGTATGTAGATAATATCATGCTAACTAAAAAAAGGATATAATATCCCTGAATTACAAGTACTACAAAAAGACTGAAAACCTGTTGAAAATAAAAGCCAAAAACACAGTCATAACATGACATTTTGGATATCAGATAAACTCATCCTTCTGCTCTCTAAAAGGTGTCACCCCACATTGCCATAAATATTGTCCAACAATATAAATAATTAGGTCATGCACTTAAGTCCACTCCTTTCTTAAGTGATCTCATGGAAACTATACTGCCCAACATAAAGGCATCTGTTCTATTTATAACAACCTTCTAATGGAAGTCAGAAGAACAGTACCTAAGAATGTGTTAAATCCTAAGCTGTAATATGCTATAACCATACTCTCTATTCACTCTCCTCACAAATAGTAGCTTAGTGAGAGTTTGTGCCACTTGGGGCTCTCTTTGACTTTGCTGCCCCTTTCCCCTCACAAAATCATGGTCAAATGGGCCCCCCATACACAGCCCTCCACCCCTGCAGCCATTCCAGTGTCCCATTACTTGGCTATTTCGCTATTTCTCATCATTTACCATAAACACTGTAATGTGCATACTGCATTATGCTTTACTTCGACAATGATAATTTGGATTTTATTTAAAACTTTTATTTTAAATTTTATACACAAGCAATGATAGACATCTGCTAAACAAAGCAATACAGTCTCATAATGAAAACAGACTTAGCATTAAAACTTCTCCGCTCTTGAAACTCACATTTATTGAAACAGCATTGAAACCACATTCAAAGAAAATGCATCTGACCAGTGGCAGATAGTTTACCTTTGCGCTGTTTTCAAACCATAGGCCCCATGCACACATACTTAGGACCATAAAAACATAATGTGTTCTTTGATTCAACTTCCTGATTGAATTCAGTTATATTCCTTGCACAATACAGCCCACTTGTTAGAGAGTGTTTTAAATTTATTGTTTTGAACATTTTTCCAGTAAGCAATGAAACAAAATGTATGAACCAATAATGACAAAACTGCCCAATTCAGAACATTTCTATCATAAAAGTCTACTCAAACTTCTGTCATTACAATTTATCAATATCTGTAAATATGCACAATATCTACAGAAGTGAAAGTCATCTAAATAATTTCACATTAAAGAGATCTGTAACTAATGAAGAGGTTGCTGCTAGCAAACAACTTTATATTTCATTGTTTCATCTACAAATAAATTGCCTGTTGCCCTTGAAAAATAAATTGCCTATGTTACATTAAAAAATGATAAACTGGTAATATTACAATAGAGACTGGATGGCAAACTGATAACAGGTTCATCATTACTACATATCTCCTCCAAAGGAGGACATTCTCAGGACTGCAGCATCCACCCCCTTTAAAGTACAACACAGTACAGCATCAGCAATCCATCGACATACTGTGGGAGTAGAACCCACAGCCTTCTCCATCAAAAGCAAGTACAGTACCTCTTGTGATAACAATGCAAACAGGCTTGGTATAAGCAGCACTAAATTTCTCTTGCCCTGAAATGCTCAGAAGGCCCAGAACCAGTGATACATTTTAAATATTGCTTGTATAATCTTAGAAGATTGCTAGAATAAAATGGTTTGTGTTACCATGCATTTCCTGAAAGATAGGAAAAATGAAACTTAAATGGCTATCATTATTTAGTGAATTCAGTTCTCACTAGTTTGCCAGAAAAACACAAATTTTGCATGGAACAGACCGAAAGTATGAGCCAAACATTCCAGACATTATGTGAAAATATGGGCAGTTGAGATCTAGGGACTCAACTCCTTGAATCACAAAGGTGGTATGGGTAGGGAATTTAGGCTCTTGTTTCTTGTAACTAAGGTACAGGGTTTGCACAAATGCACACACACACACACACACACACACACACACACACACACCACTTGTACCTAAGGTACAGGGTTTGGGCCTGTCTCACACACACACTTGTACCCAAGTTACAAAGTTTGAGCCTGAGTAACACTAACCACTAGTTATACCTAACTGGGGCATTTTACACACACAGCAACATTCCTTTACTTAAAGCAGGAATACACACAACAAAATTTCCATACTTGAAGCAGTAAAAATTCTGTGAATTGAATGGCTTGTGCAGGCGGCAACTGGACCAGCTACAGGATCATTCTTAAAGAAGACTGCCCTATTACAACCCACTGCCAATAAAATATGCAGAGTTATAAATCTTTCCCTTTGCTATGAGCATCAACCCATCTCAAGCCAAAAGTTATCTCCCTACCCACCCCTTCTAGATCCCCTCCACTCTTATCAAGCATCACATTCAAAATCTCCCATGAGCACTACTGGCTCTCCCTTGGTTTCAAACTATCTGTTGATCATTCACTACTCACTGCAAAACTAAGAAGGCAAAATCCTTACACTAGTGCGTCCTCCATTAAATAGTGCCCATGGATTAGAAGAACGTATTTTGCCAAATGGATGGGCTTTCACAACAAATAAGACAACCCACTGGTTACAGTGCTTTTAAATGCATACTGCATCACTACCTAAAAGAAAGCTAGAAATGGATCTAAAATCTAGACATAAGATACTCCTTCACAGAAGTGCGTCTTCTGATCTAAAGTAAACTCCATAGTACAAACTGATGACAGGCAGCAGCTATGTAAATATATAAATAAAGCTCTCTATACATCTAACAAACTACTCTGTATCCTTTTTCCCCTATATCTTACCCCCATCATCTCCTCAGCCTCTAGTTTCCTTTCACGTTTGTTTCATTACGTACTCCTGATGCTTTTAGGTCTCACTGTCTTTACTACTCATAACTTGGGATCTTTTCCATGATGCCAGTAGTTATGGCCTACTACAGGAAGGTCTTAAGTTTGCCATATACAAATATTTGTTCAGGTAAGTCATTGTATGTTAATTCCAAATTAAGGAAGGTGCTCTTCTATTTGCCCAAATTTAATGGGAACAAGTTCTACCACATGAGGCAGACCATTGTAGGACTGTGCTTTTAGTTAGTAATCGTTCCTTCTTTTAGAGTTCAGTTGTTTATCTCATAGATGATTATGATCTGGTCACTGAACATAACCCACTTATGTGTTTGAGACATGGATGCCAAGATATCTCGGCGTGCATGTGGAGAACTTATAATAAGTGGTTATAATCAGTGAGATGATCATAATTCTTTGTAGTACACGGAGCTTTATCTGCTCAATGTACTACTACTAGTCAAAGGAAAAAAATCACTGTTTTCCCAGCTTTCAAGGCCATAAAATACTTGGTGAGTGCTGTCACAGAGGTAGTGTAATGTAGTGTGTTACATTTAGCTCCATATCTTTGAACTGTCTAGATTTTTGCATGACATCCATATTATTGCTTCATATTTCTGGTCTGTTCATCAAAATGTGTTTTTTGGACAAAGCACCGAGGCTTGAAGTTACTAAATGATGACATACATTTGAGTTTCAGCCTTCAAATTCTTCAGATTATGCAGGCAAATAAACAACACATCCTGTTGATCTAGCGACTCTCTTAATTTTTTTTTAACTGGATGTTAGGGACATGATAAGGTACGGATAGCACGCAGAAACAAATATTTTGTTCTGCTGTTGTCATTTGCTGGCCAATACAGGCAGATTTTACTGCCTAGTGTAGGGCCCAATTAACAACATAAACAAAGGGGTGCTTAACATTTGTTATGGTCAGTTTGTGCTTCACTCTGGTGTTTAACTGGTTTGTCTTTTTCTGAATGTCAAAGTGTTATTAGCACGCCCCATGTACTGCACTTCTCTTATCAGTGCTTTTACCACTGTAAGTGTATTTTCCTTTTAAGGTGCTTATTTACACTGTATTGTAATTGTTTGTAAGTTTGTACTTCTGTGTATTTCATGTGCATTGTATTAGATATATATGTACATATCTATATATATAGATATATGTACATATCTATATATATAGATATATAACTTGATTCGTGCTTCAGCACTTTAGTATTTGCTGAAGAGTGTAAATGGACCAGCAAATAACCACAAAAAATAAGCAAAATGGGCAAAAAAATATATAAAATGGGCACACAATATCTCTCACCATCTGTCGTGGGTGACACTGAGTTTGTGAGCGATGACCCTCAGCAGAATCAATACCCAGTATGCCCAGTCAGGGTTAATACTCATAATTCTATTGACGTAGCCCTACCTTACCACACACCATATCAAGTCCTGGCATAGCAAGTCAACCCATTGGACACTGCCAATGGTCATGCCTTGGCATCAAGAGTGTTTAAAGTTATCCACTTATTACTGAGTAGAAACCACAAAGCAAGCTGTTCTGTTGGTACTACTGGTACTACGTCCTTCTCATCAGGCTAAACAAGGAGAAAGTTACTGTCAGCTGCCTGTCAGGTGCCAAGATCCACCATATAAAGCACGCACTCGGGTCACTCCACAGCAAGTACAAATATGACTCTGTCATTGTCCATGTTGGAGTGAATGACCTGACACGTACCTCCCTGGACTACATGAAAAGAGACATGGAGGAGCTCTCTGACCATGTGGCCCAGGCAAGTATGACACTAACCCTGAGTAGCATCCTGCCATCGCCCAGAATGATACCACAGTACAAGGACAAAATGATTGACTTCAACAATTGGCTAAGCTTCTGGTGTCATTCGAAGGGGACCCAGTATGTGCCTGCCTGGGATGACATGATCAACAGGCCAGGATGCTATGCCAGAGATGGCCTGCACCTGTCACCTCTGGGATTCCGGATACTGGCTAAGGCTCTTCCCGCCCATATAGTGCCTTTTTAGGCAAAGCTCAAATGTCAAACACACCACCATAATAGATGCAAACAAGCTAAATCTAAGGGTAATGCTACTCAATGCCGGAAGTCTAAACCTCAAAATACACTCACTCGAGGCACTCCTTAAGATGGATAACATCAACATTTGTGCAGTGACAGAGACCTGGTTTAAGGCTCCAGAGAGCACCCCTGTATTAGCAGGCTACAATTCTTACCACACCTTTCAGCCACCTAACCTGGACCGAAACTCTAAAGGAGAAGGTGTGTCCATATTCATAAAGGATATCCACACCTCCAGGCTAGTTGATCAACATTATGCATCCGAAATTATCTGAGTACAATTAGCAGTGGGCAAGACTGCAATTCAGTTTGTAGCTTGTTATAGATCCCCCACTGTGCCCCAGGACGCCCACTCCATGTTTCTCGATATACTGGATAATATTAAGGTACAGCCCAATACCCTAATATTGGGAGATTTCAACTACCCCACCATCAACTGGGAAAACTACTCATGTACTTATTTGCTCAATGCTTTCGGGAATTCATCAATTCCAATGCCCTGGATCAGCTTGTCCATACCCCCAACCAGGGGCAGCAACATTCTGGACCTGGTCATTACCAATATGGGTAACAGATGCTCCACGCCAGAGGTCAACTCCTCGCTGGTCAGATACGACCACAAGCTAATCACCCTAGACATCCATATTCCGGCCTCACCCCCCATTAAAGAAACCACCATAAAAAAACGTCTCCAAAGCCAACTTCATGCTTCTTAAGACAGACGTGGCTAACTTCACAACACCCATACAGATGGAAAATAGAGGCACAACTGCTGAATCATATACAAATGCACTGTATAAGCACATACACGAGTGCATGGACAGTGCCATCCCCAACAGAACCAAGATGCTATCCTCCAAAAAAAGGAAGCTAATTTGGTGGTCCCCTGCCATAAACAAGCTCTACAACAGAAGGAAGAAACAGTTGCAAAAAAGAGTAAAATCCCATGATTGCAGGAACTTCCTGGTCAGCCTCAATAAGAAGCTGAGATAAGCTAGTTACGAAAATAAAATCTCCATGGATTCAAAATGCAACCACAAAGCCTTTTACAGCTATGTCAGGAATCTCAATGTCAACACTCAGATCTGCTCTGAGCTACATCACAATGGCACTAGATTTACTGAACCAACTGAAAGTACCAACATCCTGGCAGACAGGTTCAGTGTAAACTTTACCCCCCACCCCCCAAAGGGGCCATCTCCATACTGAAAGCTTGCAAAGCCTCTATAATCACGGATGCACAAGTAAAGACCGCACTCTCCAAAGCCAAGAACACAGCATCCAGGGGACCAGACAACATCCCAGGCTGCATTCTGCATGAACTACAGAACGAACTGGCACCCCACCTAAGTACCATGTTCAACCATAGCCTCACTTCAGGCTTTGTGCCTATGGAATGGTGCACAGTGATGGTTATCCCACTCCATAAAGGGGGTGCCACCACTGACCCTGGGAACTACCGCCCCATTAACCTGACAAGCCTGGTCTGCAAGGCCATGGAATGCATCATCCTGGAGCTTATAAACAAAGATATAGGTAACCTCCAAACTCTGGACCCCACTCGGTTTGCGTTTGCAAAAGGTAGATCATGCCTCCTAAACCTGATTGACTTCTTTGAAGCAGTCACCGGAGCCGTAGATGAGAGTAAGGTGGTGCACACAGCCTATCTTGACCTTGCCAAGGCATTAGACACCATCCCCCACCCTGGTATTATAGATAAACTCACTGGACTGGGCATAAATCCTTATGTCACAAGATGGGTGGCCAACTGGCTCACCAACAGAACCCACACAGTGAAAGTAGCTGACTCCATATTCAACTTCAGACCTGGGTACTCTCCTGTTCGGTATCTACTTCTTAGAAGTCAAAGCTAATACAGCTGATCTCTGGCTAATGAAGTTCACAGATGACTGCAAACTAGGAACCATAATAGATTTGCCTAATGATGTGGACATTCTACAAAGAGGCCTCATTGAGATTGATGCTTGGTATCAAAGTCATGGACTAAAGCTCAATGCCAAGAAGTGCATTGTCATCTCCTTTGGGAAAAACACCATACCCATGGACCACCACATAGGCAGTAGCCTACTAAACACCGAAAGTGTGATAACAGACCTTGGGACACAGGTGGACAGTAGTTTCTCCTTTGACAGTCACATCACCACAGTTGTTAGGAAATCCTTCAACGTGGCACACCTCATCACAAAGGGGTTCTCCTCCAGAAAAAGAGAGGTCATCATTCCTCTCTACTCATCCCTCATCAGACCCATTATAGAGTACAAAGCACCATTTGGCATGTACCTCACAAGACATCTACAACAACTAGAAAGGCTACAGAAATACCTCACTAAAAGGATTACCAGCCTCAAACAGATGCCATACGCAGACAATCTCAAAAAACTACAGCTCTACTACATCGCATATTGCATACTCAGTGGCGACCTCTGCCTAACATACAAAGCCATGTCTAACCCAGATCTGATGGATATGCTACACTTACAGAAATCCCAGTCTCTCCTGGCCACATGCTCCAAGAACCTAAACCTTATCACCAGAATAAACAGAATATGCTGGAGAGATTGGCTCCTGTCCCAGAGACTTCCCATGCTCTGGAACAGACTACCCATTCATGTCTAGCAAAGCTCCTCATTAGCCCTCTTTAAGAGAAATCTTGACAATTGGATCGGAAACAGGAAATTCACCCTGGAGATCACTTCTGTGGCTCTGCTCGACAAGGGCACTGCTCAACAGGGGCACAGGAAAATAATTTTCTTGGGTGGCAAAAGGCAGGGATCCTCTTTTGGCTAGGACTATATAGGCGAAATGAAAAGAGCTAAATTTGTGATATCCAGGAATACAGCAGCAAGATGAGTGTGACTGAGAACAGAAGTTCTTAACTACTAAAATTTTCTGAATTCAAACTAGATATATGGTTCATAGACTGTTACTTGGCATACAGTCTAAGCCACAGTTGAGGAGCTCCAGTTCACACCAAGCTATGTCTGTACTGAGTAAAATACAACTGCCATTTGACTATAAAAAATAAATAGCGCAATAGCACTGATTATATAAACCTAATATATTGTATAATTTGGGTATCATATATGGATAAATGAGGCATCTATGACCAATAAATGTTAGCCAATTTCACTGAGGGACATTCAGTTACTGGCATTTATTCATAAATTATGATTAAGGAATAAAATTCAGTGATGCTGTTTAACTTTCCTGACCAAGGCAGCACAATAGAAGATGTTACTGTCAAGAACAGATCAGGAAGAGCTGAAAAAAGTGGAAAGCTGATGTATCAATACAAAACAGTCAACGCCATCAGAATAGGTGAAAAGTGTAGTTGCTGCTGTGAGGTATCCATTACTAAAATGACTAATGACAATTTTATATGAAAGGAATAATGTACTACTGCACTGAAATAAGTAATATTTAATTATGACGGTTTACTTTTGTTAAAAGAACAGTTAGCAGGTCAGAGTACTTACTGAGAATATATGACATGATTGTTAAACAGACAGCCCATAACCATTTTGTTTGTTAAAGACAATGACCTGTCCAACCTAGACTTTCTGTATCTCAACAAAATGAATAAGCTGTGTTTACTTATTAAGCAATAACCCAAGACTGGATGTGGGTAATGCTGGATTTACCCATGGTTGGTGTGTTTTGATCACATGGCAAAGCCCAAGTGATCAAAAAAGCCAAATAAATGTAGCATTAACCCACACTCTAGAGCGTGTTATTGCTATGATACAATGACATTATTTAAGAAAGAAATTGCTTACCTTAATGTCTTTGTATAATGGTGCTTTAGTGTTCCTCCATGTTCTTCCAACTTCATAACTGTTCTTTTAACAAGAGTAAACAGCCATGATTAAATATTACTTATTTCAGTGCAGTAGCACATTATTCTTTTTTTGATATACTGAGCTTGCGTATAGGACTGAAGTTCCCAAGTTTCCACAGTACATTGAAGGGAAACCAAAAGAGAATCTCTCTCTGTTGCTGTTGTTGACCAAGATTTTATGCGGGACAGTCTAAATGCAAGGAAAATCAGGTGCATTTCTGATGATTTATTTTGTATAATGTATCTGATTTTTCTCATATTTTGCTATCCTGTAAGCATATGCTGATAGAAAAGTCTAGCTGCTCAAGAGTACTTCAGCGGCCCCAGTTTTTTCTATTGGTATATGCTTGATTTGGTATATGCTTGATTTACATTGAGCATGCTGGTTGCAATGTCTAATCGGCATGAGTGTTTTGGAATAACAATGACCCTTAACTGTATAATTTATTAGTATTACACTTCCTCCTAACTTCATTTGGATTATGTTCTGTACGCTGCATTCTTGAGTCCTACACTAATTTTTAGTTCTATAATTTAATGAGGGGAAAGGGATTGGTTTGAGCTTTTTATTATCTTCCCCATGAAATTTATTTATTTATTTATTTTTATTTATTTTACATTTGTTGACCGGGATAGTCCGACTGGATACATGTCCAGTTTCAGTGGAGGCCCGGGGAGAAAAGCTCCAATCACAATATGCAGAAGAATACAAGAAAAAATGCAGAAAAATACAGGAAAAGGAAAGACCATAATATAATACATGTTTAAAGAAAAGTACAGGCAAAAACCATGATATAATACATGTTACAAACAGTATGCAGACTCTGTATAGTTGAGCAAGTTAAACAATCAGACATTATCAGACTTATAAGTATCTAGACTAATAATTATGGCTCAGTTTGCATGTAGCAAAAAGTACTGTTTGGCAAAATTATGAAAAGAAGCTAGTCAGGATTAGAGCAAGGGCATAGCCAGTGAGTAATAAAATGTTACTGTGTCAGGATTAGAGCAAGGGCTTAGCCAGTGAGTAATAAAATGTTATTGAGTCAGGATTAGAGCAAGGGCATAGCCAGTGAGTAATAAAATGTTACTGAGTCAGGATTAGAGCAAGGGCATAGCCAGTGAGTAATAAAATGTTACTGAGTCAGGATTAGAGCAAGGGCATAGCCAGTGAGTAATAAAATGTTATTGAGTCAGGGTTAGAGCAAGGGCATGGCCAGTGAGTAATAAAATGTTACTGAGTCAGGATTAGAGCAAGGGCATAGCCAGTGAGTAATAAAATGTTACTGAGTCAGGATTAGAGCAAGGGCATAGCCAGTGAGTAATAAAATGTTACTGAGTCAGGATTAGAGCAAGGGCATAGCCAGTGAGTAATAAGATGTTACTGAGTCAGGATTAGAGCAAGGGCATAGCCAGTGAGTAATAAAATGTTACTGAATCAGGATTAGAGCAAGGGCATAGCCAGTGAGTAATAAAATGTTACTGAGTCAGGATTAGAGCTGGGGCATAGCCAGTGAGTAATAAAATGTTACTGAGTCAGGATTAGAGCAAGGGCATAGCCAGTCAGTAATAAAATGTTGTCTGACACGTTTTTTTTTAATTGAATTAGTGATGGTGCTAGAGTAAGGTCAGCAGGGAGGGAGTTCCAAGTTTTGCCAACAGAGTTGGCAAACAGGGAGTCCCCAGCTGAGTTGTTGGTTTTGAATGTTTGGACCAGAAATCTGTTAAATGATCGAAGTGGTCTGAGATTACTATAGGGGCTAATGACGTTTTTAAGTGCAGGTGTGTTTTCAGGTTGATTGAGTACTTTATATGCAACTATAAGTTGGTTTTATTGAAGTAGGCTCGGTAATTCAAGCCACCCTAGCAGATTTAGGCTATGACAGTGGTGTGTCCTAAATGATGTGCCTGTGGCAAATCTAGCAATGTGGTTATAACAGCTTGAGAACTTGTTAAGGTCAGATTTGTTCAGATTGGTGAATAGAGGAGAGGCATAGAGAAGGGTAGAGAGTAGGTGGGAATGAGCAATGGCGGTTCTAGCAAGTGAAGTAAGAAAATGTTTAGTTTTGTATAGGGACCCAAGTTTTTTTATTGATGGTTTGATAGTTTGGCTCATATGCATATTACATTTGAGGTTATTATCTACTATGACACCTAGGTGTTTAGTTTGGGCTTCTGGGGAGATAATAATGCCATTATTAGATTTAATGGTAAAGAATAGTGGTAAGGACCTGCGAGTGGGGGGAAAAAAGTAGCAGCTTTGTTTTATTAGGGTTTAATATCAGATGATGATTATGGAGCCAATTTTCTACAGTATTAAATGTTTTCTGGGACAGTGTTAATAGTTCTGCCTGGGAAGTGGTAGAGCAGATTAAAGTGATGTCATCTGCATATTGAATGCAAGTTGCTTCTGGGATGACACAGTGGAGGTCATTAATAAAGACAGAGAAAAGAAGGAGTCCTAGAATAGACCTCTAGGGACTCCTAGCATGATGGGTAGAAGGGAGGATAGTCTGTCCTGCCAAAGGGCAGCCTGTTTTCTACGACAGAGGTAGGATTGAAACCATTGGAGAGCATGGTTATCTAAGGAGAAGGCCTTCAGAGTATGTATGAGTTTTTGGTGGTTACTATATCAAAGGCCTTGGTGAGATCAAGAAAGAGGGCTGAGGATAGTTTATTATTATTTTGGTAATGGTTTCTGATGTTAGAGAAGGAGACTAGGGCTGAGGTAGTACTATGGAATGGCCTAAAGCCATGCTGGGAGCTATCTAACAGGTTGTTCTGGGTAAGATAGTGCAGGAGTTGTTTATCGATGCACTTCTCCATAATTTTAGCCAGTGGTGACAGAATAGGTATGGGTCTGAAGTTTGAGAGTTAGACAGAGCTACCTCCTTTATGGAGTGGTATAACATGGGATATTTTCCATATGGAGGGGATGCTAGCTTCAGATATGGTTCTATTGATTAAGATGGAGATGGGGTATGCTTTGGCATCTGCAGCTTTTTGTAGGTACTCTGCAGGGAGAAGATCAGAAGATCGGGTGGTTGGCTTTAATTTCTTAATTAGGGAATGGATCAGTGATATAGGTACTGTTTGAAAGTTAAAGGAGAGTTGGATATTGGGTATGGTAGCATTTGACCTGGAGCAACTAGGAGGTAGTTGACAAGCTAGGGACTGGATAGTCTCTGTAAAGAAATTATTAAAGGTGCTGGCAACTTCCTCCAGGTTTTATGGTTGGATGATGTTGGGGTTGGAGTGGTAGTTTGACCTGGGTGAAGGATCTTGTTTATTCCTGCCCAGAATTTTTGAGGTTTGTTGTGATGTTTCTGTTGAAGATGGCAGTAAAAATGTATTTGGTCTAACGTAGTAGGTTTCTTTGTATCATTCCTTAATTGCCGATATTTTAATTGATCTAGTGGGGCTTTTAGGTTCATAGGTTCATAGGTTCATAGGTTCATACTAGGCTATCTGCACTAGGGCATTTATAGGCCTAGCCAGAGTGTGTTTGGCTTTCGCCACCCATTTTAAATTAATTTTGCTATGCCCTTTTTCGAGGTTAGTATACTGTGCCTCTGTCTAACAGTGACACAGAAGTGATACCCGGGATAAACCTACGATCTCCCATCCACTCATCAAGATTCCTCTTGAAGAGAGTCAATGAGGGACTCTGCCTAACCTGGACTGGGATTTTATTCCAGAGTGAAGGGAGCCTCTGGGTTATGAATCTGTCCCGCCAGCATGTCCTATTTATTTCGCTGCTGAGGTTCAAGTCTCTCGAGCGCGTAGCTCGATAGGATTTGGATTTTCTGGCGTGCAGCATGTCCATTAATTCGGGTTGGACATGGCTTTATATCAGGCACAGGGCGGTATGCCACTGAGTAGAGCTGGAGTTTCTTTAACCGGGCAGCATATGGCATCTGTTTGAGCCCTTTGATCCTCTTGGTGAGGTACTTTTGGGGTCTTTCCAGTTGCTGCAGGTGTCTGGTAAGGTACATCCCAAAAGGGGCATTGTACTCAATTATGGGCCTGATGAGGGATGAGTAAAGAGGCACGATGACCTCCTCCTGATCTAGATGTGAATCCCTTCATGATTAGGTGGGCTATATAAAATGTTTTTCTAACCACTTTGGCCACGTGGTTGTCAAATGAGAGATTGCTATCAACTTGGGTCCCCAGGTCCCTAATTACATTTTCTGTACTTAATGGATTACCACCTATGTGGTAATTTGTGGCACTTGTTTTGCCAAAGGGGATGACTATACACTTTTTGCGCTTAGCTTGAGGCCATGGCTCTGGCACCAGTTGTCTGTTTCTATGAGGCCCTTTTGGAGGATGCTTGTGTCGGCTGGAGAGTCGATTATGGTGCCCAGTTTGCAGTCATCTGCGAACTTGGTCAGCCACAGTCCTTCCGTGTTGGCCTGTACCTCCGAGAAATATATACCGAACAAAAGAGGTCCCAGGACTGAGCCTTGTGGGACGCCACTTGTAATTGGTTTGGAGTCTGACATGGCTCCAGCAATTCTAACCATGTGGGTTCTGTCCTTGAGCCAGTTTGCAACCCATCTAGTGACATAGGGGTTTATATTTAAGCTGGTGAGCTTATCTATAATGCCTGAGTGGGGTATTGTATAGAAGGCTTTTGCGAGGTCCAGGTAGGCTGTGTGGACCACCTTCCCCTCATTAATGGCCTTGGTGACAGTTTCATAGAAATCGACCAGGTTTAAGAGGCAGGATCTGCCCTTAACAAAGCCGAACTGGGTAGGATCCAGTGTCTGTAGGTCCCCAATATCTTTATTTATGAGGTCCATGATGATCCTTTTCATAGCTTTGCAGACCAAGCTAGTCAGGCTTATGGGGCGATAGTTTCCAGGATCCGTTGAGGCACCACCTTTGTGGAGAGGGACCACTGTTGCTGTACGCCACTCTTTGGGTACATATCCTGTAGTAAGGCTGAGATTGAACAGTAGTTTTATGCTTGGGTTTAGCTCTTCTTGGAGTTCATGTAGGATGCAGCCCGGACACCGTCTGGTCCCACTGATGCTGTGTTTTTTGCTTTGGAGAGGGCAGCTCTTACCTGAGCATCTGAGATGTCAGGGGGGCAGCACTCTGCTGGGATAGATATTTGCCCTTTTGGTGGGGGGGGGGAGAAGTTTGCACTGAACCTGTCAGCTAGGATGTTGGCAATGTCTGTGGGTTCGGTGTTTTGTTTGTCATTTTGGACTAATTCTGAGCATATCTGGGAATTCCCACCCAGGTTTCTAACATAACTAAAGAAAGCCTTGTGATTATCCTTAGTGTCCTGTGCAATTTTTCTCTCGAAGCTGGCCTTAGACAATTTTATGAGTGCCTGTAGTTTTTTGCTAATACTGATCAGAGATGCCTTCCCTTTTTGGGATTTTGCTCTATCATGTAGTAGCTTCCTCCTTCTATTGTATAGTTCGTTTATGGCTGGGGTCCACCAGACAGGACGTTTGCCTTTGGAGGATTGGGTCTTGGTTTTATTTGGGATTGCATGATCCATGCATTCCTGAAGGTGTTCATAGAATGTGTCTATAAAGGATTCTGCGGTCTGGGCTGTATTTTCCACAGGCCCGGGGGCTTTGAAGGATTCCACCTCGGTTTTGAAGAGTGAGAAATTTGCTTTAGAGAAGTTTTTCACTGTGGTTTTCTGGGCAGGGGGTGGAGTCGGGATGTGAATATCCAGTGAGATTAGTTTATGGTCTGATCTTACCTGTGAGGGATACACTTCTGGTCTGGAGCATAGAGTCCTCATGTTGGTGATGATCAGGTCCAGTATGTTTTCCCCTCTTGTGGGAGTGGTAACAAGTTGTTCCATAGCATTTGAGTTTATAGATTCTCTGAACCTTTGGGCTAGGGTGTTGGAGCTAGAGTAATGCTCCCAGTCTATGTTTGGGTAGTTGAAGTCGCCCAATATAATGGTGTTTGGAGAGATCTTTATATTTTCCAGTGTTCTCAGGAAGGCCGAGTGGGGTTCCTGGGTTTGGGAGGGTGGTCTGTAGCAGGCTATAAACTGGAAGGCAGTTTTACCCACTGTTAGTTGCACATGGATAGTCTCTGATGCTGCTGTGCCACCAACCTGGAGGTGTGGGTATCTTTGACGAATATTGATACTCCCCTCCTCTTGTGGTTCGGTCCATGTTTTGGGGCATGGTATGAGGTATAACCTGGTAGTGCTGGGGTGCTCTCGGGAGCCTTGAACCAGGTTTCTGTTACTGCACAGATATCGATGTTCTCCATGCTAAGGAGAGTTTTGAGTGCATGCATCTTGAGGTTTAGACTTCTGGCATTGCATAGCATTACTCTTAGGTTCTTATCCCTTGTGATACCTATGGAGGTGGGTTTGGCTTTTGAGCCTTGCCTAAAAAAGACACTATGGGGGTAGCAAGAGCCTTTGCCAATATCCGAAAGCCCAGGGGTGACAAGTGCAAGCCGTCCCTAGTGAAGCATCGTGGCTTGTCGAGCATGTCATCCCAGGCTGACAGGCATTGGATCCCCTTTGAATGACACCAATACTTAAGCCAATTGTTGAAATTGATCATCTTGTCTTCATATTGTGGCATCATTCTTGGTGAGGGTAAGATGCTACTCAAGGTCAGGGTCATACTGGCTAGGGCTACATGCTCAGAGAGCTCCTCTATGTCTCTTTTCATGTAGTCCAGGGAGGTACATCTCAGGTCATTCACACCAGCATGGACAATGACCGAGTCATATTTGTACTTGCCTTGGAGTGACCTGAGTGCTTGTGTTATGTGGCGGATCCTAGCGCCTGACAGGCAGCTCACCGTGACCTTCTCCTTGTTCAGCCTGGTGAGCGGGACATCAGTGTGCCTGACGATAGAGTCACCTATTACACGTGTATCAGGTGTGTTGTTTTGTTTTGGGGTAGCGTTTGCTTGGGTGTCTGCTTTGGAGGTCTCTGCTGCTTAGGCAGATTTTTATTTAGAGCCTCCGAGTATGTTTTTGTGTGTTTATGTGTTTGGTTTGCTGTCGTGGTAGGTCTATGTGAGACTGGAATTGTAGTGAGTGTGGTTTCCTTCTCCTCCTGACTGGTTAGTACTGAGTTGAGAGAGCTTAGCCTCCAGTTTGGCTATATGGTTGCAACTCTCACATGTGTTGGAATTTGTTGGGAGGAGAGGATTGTCTGTGTACATGAGGCAGTTGTAACATTGCCTCAAGATTCCCAGATTCACCAGCTGGACCGGAGAGGAGATTGACAACTGACCTTTGGACATGCTAGAATAGTATTGGGAATTCCTTTATAATTGAAAAAAAGGGCCAATGGGGAACAAGGTACTCAAGGCGAGTTTGTGAGGGTGTAGTGCTTTTAATTTTTAGTGCTGACTTAGTGAGCAAGTGCCAGGTAACTTAAATGCAATGTGTTACAGGTAACTTAAATGCAAAAACGACAAACAGTAACTTTCTTCAAGTGAAACAAGGAAATAAGTACAGTAAGCAGTGAAGATATCACTAGGGATCCACAGAAGCACTGAAAAGCCACGTTTTAGGTGGAATTAGCATTTCAGGAAATAACAAGCAAACAAACAACAAGCATACAAACAAAGCTAGATTCAGCAGGCCTGGATCTAGTCTATGCAACAGCAAACAAGGTGTACCAATTTCAGTAAGAAACAGTTAAAATATACAGGCACTATAAGCCTTTAACCAGAAATTCCCAGCTCAGAAGGGCAGAGTCCAGCCTCTCCTCCCACAAGAGTGCAGACCACGAACCTTCTTAATGTAAAATAACTGGCCTGAAGCCCAAGTGCTTAAACCAGAACTAATACACTTTTAGAATAACAGACACTGAGCCCTCAATCAGCAGTTCCCAACTTAGAAGGATGTAAGCTACCTGTCCTGCCACCACACTCTAAGTGGCCCATGCCTTGTTTCTAAGTGTGATTTTTGATTTGGTATCTTTTGAAAGCTGCAGTGCAATTTTTGCTTTAGTTCTAATGCAGCAAGCAGGAGTGTGAGAGTCTAGAATGGCAAGGAAGTTGGAATTAAAGTATGCTACAGCTTCATCTAATGGTAATTGTTTTAGGACTGACCAATTGTGTAGTTTGAGTTCATTTTGGAAATTGGTGATGCTAAAGTTCCTGTTATTTCTTATTGTTTTGTAGATGGGCTGGTGAGAGTTATCAGCCTTGCCCTTAATCATGTAGGTAAGAAAGTGGTCACTTAGGTCCTCAGGGAGGGTCCCTGTCTTATACATGTGGGAACTGTTATTGATAAGTATCCAATCTAGGATCCTTTCTTTGTTATTAGGTTTGCAAATCTGGGTGGGGGAGGAAATCTGTGAAAACCCATGAAGGTTTACGTGGGTTGTAGGAGATACCAAGGAACAAGTGTTCCAGTCGATATTGAAGTCCCCAAGAACAATTGTTTCTTGGGATAGGTACTAGATAACCAATGGAGGATGTATTCTAGTGCATTAGTGTTATTACCTGAAGGAATATAGCCACAGATTATGTTTATACATTTATTTTAGTTAATTTGCAGTTTGGATATAAGACTTTCCACATTATTAACCTTGGGTGGTTTTAAGCAGTCCTTGGTAACATTCAGTGTAGTTTTATAAAGTATGGCTACCCCACCACCTCTTCTAGTAGGATGGTCTAGTCTCAGCATATTGTACCCTGGTGGTAATACCTCATTGTCTGTAGTTGCTGGTTTTAGTCAAGTTTCTGTCAGACATAATATGTCAGGGGAATGAAGTGCCAGTAGGGCATGTAGGTGATGGACCTTATTATTTATGCTTCTAATATTTAAGTGGCAGACCAGAAATGAATTAGGGGATCTGTTTGGAGAAATTGTGTTAGGGGAATTAGTGGTTTGGGAGCTAAAGGTAGCAGGAGAGGATGGGCCGGGGTTAGGGTGGACGTCTCCATCCATAGTGAGGTTATGCTGCAAACTAACTATAAGTTTAAGGATTTTGATTATAAGCTTTTGATAGTGTTTGGTCTTGGGGCTGATATATCTGGATCTAATAGGTTGGTAGTTTGTAGGGGTTAAGGATTTAGTAGTAAGGGGAAAGGAGAAGTTTTCCATTCTTGATATTATTGGGGTGGTAGTTTGGGTCTTTGGGAAGTAGAATCCTAGGAGATATTGATTTTCATAGATGGTGAGGAGATATGAAATGAGCAGTAAAGGTAAGAGAAAGAGTACTAGTTTTGGTTTTGGTGATAACATTGTAAACAGCTGAGACATTTTGGTGGTAAAATATTTAAGTAGGAATATATTAGGAGGATTAGGAAGTTTTCAGCAGGTAGGGGGAGTGCTATTAATTGGGTGGTTATAGTTGATTTGTTGGGAGTGGCTATCTTAATATAAATTTAGCAGTACGGGGTGGGATATGGGGGCAGTGTAGGGCGCAGAGCGAGCCCGAGGGTAGCGGGGCTTAACCAAACCAAGAGTTACCTAAGGCTGTGCATACAATGCAAGTACTCTAATGTAAGAAATGTCCTGTTTCTATTACATAAAACTAAATTACTTGTGTTGGCCACTTGAGGTATTTTTTCCTGTAGCAGCTGTTAGTTTGCCAAATTGTAGCAGAGTATCTAGGCTTTTATGGGGCTCAAGGGCTATCTAGGAGTGCTGTGGGCCCAGTCTATTTAATTTGAAAAACAGCACACATAAGGTGTACTAGATTTGGTTCATTTTCAGGAGAGCAGAGCAGTATGGAAAAGGAAAGCAGAAGAAAGCATCATAATGTCACTGAAGATAGATGCAATTAAGAAATGTAGAAAAATATTGAAGGTTAGATAGAGGACAAATGTATAGCTCAGGAACCATGGGAATAAGTTGTGGGACACACAAGAAAAAAGTATTGGGTACAGCAGGTATGCAACTCCTGTTTTCTATTTTGTAAAAGTTAATATTCATGAACCAAATCTAGATTCATTTCCTTTAATATGTAAAGTCAACAGACATCTTGATGATGTGGAATTATTTTACTTTCATTATGAATAGTTGCTACTGCTTTATAAGCTGGGGACTATGGAAAATAATTACCAGTACAGTATTTGCATCAGCCAATCGCATGCAAGTCAGTGCATATACTATAAATGGTAGTGTCAGGTTTTTTTTTAGAGTAAGACTGACAGGAAGCAGCACAAAAAGTCACTAATTTCTGTCAGTTCCAACAATCAAAAAATTGTCACTTTTTGGGTTACTTGAGGATATATAAACAGTCTTAAAGTGAAAATTACTGTCTAAAATAGTTATATGTTAAGTCTACCAAAAAGTTCATTAACTGACAAGCAGCAGTTTTTTAAGGTATTTTATTTTTTTTCAGTGGTCTAGGGAACTGACCACTACTCAGCTATGTAATATATCAAAATCTGGGGGTGGGAGCTGCTTTGGCCCCTAAACAATATGAATATATCACTGAAACTATTACTTTAAACTATCTGAGGCCCTGTTCCTCACACCCATAAACCACCTCAAGTCCTTTTCCTAAAATGATTTTTGCTTTACACTGCTGTCTAAGAATCTAACTTCAGCTGTCATGCAGTATGAGGAGATTCTTTGATGTTTCTAATACCTTTCTTGCCAGCAGCATTCATGGTGTGGTGCCCCCACATGGAGACCTTAAGCAGCTGTATGGTACTGTATAGTCCATTGCAAAGCTGTGCACTCCTTGGCTGATTTTACATCTCAGTCCTATCTGTCATACACAGAATGCACATCTCAAGCCCCAAATAGTAATCTTGCAGTGAGAACTGTACCAACTCCTCTCAGTGGGATAGGTGACCAAGTACTGACCCCTTCTTGCCATCTCTTCCTGTGCAGCTTCTGCAATATCAAGGCTGTGAACTGATCTAATGTCAGTTGGTTCATCATCATTATCATCATCAACCCCCTTTTCCCCATTTTAATATAGTGTTGGGGTGCCAAATCAAAATTAATACATGTGACCAAATCCCCTAGAACCAATGTTTACATTATCAGGTGGCTAGGCCTGACATAGTCAATAACAAAACTTTTACTCCACAGCCCAGGGTTATTGGAACATTATTGAAATGCCTTTGAAAGCCTTCCTTATGAAAGAATAGCTTAAGTGCCCAGAAATACCATCACCCTATCACCTACATCTCAGCACTGATGAGTATAGTGATATCGATTGGGAACTACATTAAACTAGAATGAATGCAATTCCAGCACATGCAGCATTGTGATAATCATATAAATGGAATGATGGGCTGGGATACGAAGGGTGGAAAGTGCGCATTCCTTACATGATAATACTATACAGGGATTGAGAGAAAATTATGATGAGGTTAGGAATTGAGCATTTGTTACAGTATTCAAGAAAGGAAAAATGGAAGTGTTGCATCAGAAAGAAGAAAACTCTACCTGTCTTCTCTGCCTACTCACCTGATCCAGGCTGTTTCCCCTCACCTAATACAAGCTTTTCACCAAATCCTCCAAAAATGAACCCAAATTCAAATTAAACAGATCTAATCCAAATTCATTCAGGTGCACCCCATCCTCTCTGAACCATATTGGGTCCCTGTCAACAAACTCCTTGTGCTCTATCATCAGTATGCCCACTGCCTTTCCAACCTAAAGTTAATAAATTGCCGTGCCAGCTCTACTGCCATAAAATTATTAGCATGCCTCCAAAACAGACTGGATATTATCTTTGATCACACAATATACATACTCAAATACAACTTCTTTAAAGCAACAAAATCCTCCTTATCTGGTACACCAATTGCCACTTTGGAAGTAAACCCAAATCTTTACCTACCAAATGTACCACAAAGACATGAGAAAGCCTCATCTGCGATTGTATACCTGCAAACTCCTGCATAAGCCCATTCCACTTAAGGCCTCTAATGACATGCCATCTCATTCTCCACCCAAACCAATGCAAACCCAAGTCTGAACCATTAGTCCTAACTACAGCATTATTTGCCCTGCCCAATAAACATTCAAATGGTCTAGGATGATAATCTTGTTACCTAAAAGACAAACAAAAAAAAAACTATTAATGACCAATCTCATTACTGACTATTTAATATAAGATAAAAAGGCATTTGAAGACCAGCATCCCACCCTCTTAATGACCTCAAACAAACTGCCTTCCTTCACTAAATCCAAAGCTCTACCCATACAAAATGAATGGATGGAAAACCTATCACCAACAAAAAACCCATACAGTGGACAGTCCTCCTCATTTCATATATCAACTGACCACCCGTTATCACCTTACCCACTTTTGATTGAAAAAACAGATCCTATGAACTGCCCCTATGGGAATGATAGCAATTTCCTAGTCGAAACCACTGGACACATCATTGCATCTATCTTTCCCCAAAATTGTGTGTGCCCCTCCCAACCTAATCTGTCTTAGACTTCTGCAACCAAATGTGAACTGCCCATAATACATTTGAGGCCTCCATTGTGACCACACCTCTTGACTGCAACTGACGTGCTCTCTCCCCTCTGGTCACCTGCTTGCCCTTTGCTGGTTGCCACTAGCTTTGCCCTGCTCCACTAGCACTGGGGTCTCACTGCTAGGTAGGTCACAAAACAGGTCTTCCACCTGTGCTACAATGTCTGCCCATCTCTGTTGCAACAACTGTATCTGCACCATCTGCTCTCGGCAGACATAGAAGTCATTTCAGCCACTGACACAAACTACAAAGAGAAGCAGGCAACCAAACGTAATCAGCCACAATATGCATATACATCTATGTATATCTCCCCCCTTTTTATTTCATGTTATTTTTTTTTCTTTTCCCTTACCCCCTTTTGCAGGTCTGGGCAAACAGGCCCACCTACTGCAATTAGCTGACAAAGTGCGTGCGAGCCTTACATCTCACCCATACCTGTTACCTGAAAAAAAAATACCTACTCACCCCTAATAAAAACATCAGAAAACTGATCTGCTCCAGTATGAATTTCTGCATGCTATGCAACCTACAACTATACTGTCTGTCCTTGCTTACAGTCCCCCTTGATTCAGTCAGGTTTTCCTTTCCTTTAAACAGGTTCATAGGTTCATCATTAGGCTAACTACCCTTGTGAGCTATTTTAAGCCTAGCCAATTAACTTATGGGAGAATCAAACCCTGCACCTAGTATCTGTAAGGCAAATATCTTAACCCAGACTCCCTCCAGTGGCTCCTTTCTCCCCTTTACTTTTGTCTTTTTGTTGCAGCAAGAACAGCTTGCCCTCATTTCCAAACTATGCCCCCCCCAATAGTAAGCAAGGACCACCATGCATGCTCGCAAAAGGCCATTTGTCACAAGCCTCACTGTGTACCTCCATTCTTCCAGCCTCCACTCTGAACCTCTTCTAGCCAGAAAACCAACCAACCATAAATAAATGGGGGACCAAAGCACACAGTAGAGACAAACTTTAAATATCGCACTTACAAACTTAGGAAGCTGAAGGAATGAATACCAGTTATGCTGAACTCAACTGTATGTCATTATTCAGTGGCTTCAACCATCCAATCATCCCATGATTTGGCAGACTCGTACCATGAATAACAGACCCAAAATTATGAGGCAACACACCGAGAAAATCTTCACAGATCAGTCAGACCTCACATATCACTCAACTGATGGTGTCCGCGTTATCAAAACTCCACCATTCCTACCCTCCCCCTTCACAGAGGTTAACATCACACTGCACATGCGAGATGACCAACCATTATTGTGCGTGCCTCGCAGCCCACCAACACACATGCTACCACCAACCATTCCAGCAAGAAATCACCAACCTTTCCTACACCACCACCAATGCCAATCACGGAAACTAGCCCTGAAACCAAGGCAGACAACACATTGAGGGAGACAAGAGAATGGCCACCTGATCACGAGCGACAAATAGAACCAAACCACAGCCACCATCAAAGCCTGATTCTGCTCCATAACACTATAGAAGCATATGCAACCTGTTCTATCAACATTTTACGTGACTCAGAATGATATTTAAAACTTTCATGATTTTGGCCTGAAAAACGCATGCTGCTCCAAAATCTGCTTATTAATTTGACATGAAGCCAAGCCAAACCTCAGTCCATAACCAAAGCAAATATCTAAGCATATCAGATAGGAACTATCAAATGACATCAGCCCCTTCACTCAAAATTGTGACCACATGCACACCGAAACCTCAGTTACCAGCAGCCTAAGAGACAACACAACAACAACAAGAGGAAAAACAAATTAAACCTTTATCATGTTTATAAAGAAGCCTGACCCACCTCCATCCTGCATCCATTACTAGCCAGAGGCCTAACTGTTACAGAAGTACTTCCAGGTCATCGCAGATGTAATGCTTGCAGTAACAAGAACCCGCCAAAATGTGCTCCCTAAACCAACTACCCAAACACAAAGCTACTATAAGCCCCACCCCACACCTACCACACTTCCTCCCTTCTTCCTTCAATGAATTAACCCTTCCTTACCCAATCTTAACTCATACTAAACTTACAGTCCCTGCCTAATTCCCTCCCCAACCCAAACCTTCCCCCCACTTGCTCACTTACCCTCAAACATCGAAGGTGTCACATAACAAATTGGTTTGTTCCCAAACCTCATGTAGCATGAGCCAAAAATCTTGACTTTTTGGCTTTGTGTTTTTGTCCGTATATGCCAAGCATCAGCCTCTGCTTTTAAACTGAAAATTTGGAATAGTCATCATAGAGGCAGCAACCAATGTCTTTTTGATCACCATAACTCCAGTAAGCCCCGTGGTAGCTTCAAGAGGGTCCCCATCAAGGCCAGCCCATTATAGCATGCTCATTTCTGCATGTGTACAAACACTGGCTGGTACCGTGCATGTGAACTACATCCTGCATACACATTTTAGGTCCTTCCATGCTTCCTTTCTGGTTTGCTCCATGGTACTAATATCTGCCCCCTCCACAGCCAGCTCTCATCACCCTTACCTTCCTAGGCTATTCTTTTTGGCCTGGTCACACACAGGGCTTCAATCATCTTTGTCCATAGAGCTGGAATAAGAAAGCTGGCCTCGTGTTTTGATTGAATCCACAAGACGACAACTGAGTGTAAGACAGCACTGATCTTGCAAAGGCATCAATTATGCTGTGTAACACATTCTGCATACAAAAATAACCTGGGGAGTAAAATCAAAATGGACACAATTCATTTTTGCTATGAACATTGGCATCCTAGTTTTAATTTCTCAGCTCCCACTATTACAACAGAATGTTTTCCACCAAAAGATGAGTCCTTCCTTTCCTACAGAGAAGAGAGCCTCACATGGAGTGATGTTGGTAGGATAAGCAGAATGAATGTGCTTAAAGGCACTGAAAGAGTAAATGGCCAAGGTAGCTGCAGCCAGAAACCAAATCTAATTTTAAATGGAGAATGTATTGCATGGAAACTTATCATGAGTAAAGAGTAACAATAATTTCTTGAAATTATTCCTAATTCATCCAGTGTCACCCTTAACATATTATCCACTTTACTTGTAATTTCCATGAACAAATCACACACCTAATGTGATCTGCAATGATTTTATGCCCTACATATACTTTATGAAGCATTACTGTCTCCCCAAGGCTGTGGTGCAGCTGAACAGATAAGGAATCAGTTTGCATTACAGATTAATAGAGAATTTAAAAATTCTATCTAATAAAAGTAGTGTATTCTTAGTTCATAAATTGTAAAGTAAAATGTAGCACAGCCATCTTAGCATACAGTGCTTTTGTGTCTGATTTCCCAATTGCTAAGTAATGAAGAGACCAATCTTTATGTCAAGTAGTATGGAGTAAATAAACACTGTCATTCAAACAGTTTGCTGCTTTTCTATCTCTCTTGCATCTATGTGAAACCCACAGCAATGGCATTTTACTGTAGGCAATTGATATGCCTTTTGGTGTGAAACAAGGCTGTCATTTTGTTCTGAAAAAACTGTCATCTCAATTAGTATTTCCTCATGAACCTTTTGTTCAAAGGATGTGTCATCAAGTATTTGCAGACAACATGCCAGCAGGTGCAGGTTGGAAAGTCTGTCAAACATAAATAACTGCCAAGCTAGAGAATATTTCACTACCTTTGTCACCATTTTGTGCTTCTCCCTGGAAGCAGACACACATACCATTCTTCACAAATCCAAGAAGATTATCTTTTTTAAAGCCCAGGTGCCTTTTAAGGTTCACTGCTGTATTTACTGTCAATGTGACAGAACAGCATTGTGTAAACCTTTCGATAAAGTAATGTATGATAATATTAGGTAGTCTAATTCTTTCAAGTTTCCTACACCCCCTTCTCAGGTTGTTCTGTTCTGTTACTTCCCCACTTTCTCAAAAGTAATTTTCACTTTTTAATTGTTTGACATGTAAATGTTTTACCTCTACTATTGACTTTTTGATGTAAAAATAAACATATGTTAATTTTTGTCAGGAAACTAGCCTTTTTGATGTGTTGATGAGTTTACATTTAAACATGCCAACAGGAATATATCATTTTTGGATACAGGCAGGTCTTCAGTGACATTATGATTTGTGTAGCACAGTCTGTGTATTAACAATAAAAGGTTAACTGTTTAAAGCTGTAAACTTAAAACTGAACAGAAGATTATCAGCATTACATGATGTAATGTAGAGAGCAACCTCTGAAGAGGGTTTCTGTACGCCATCACTGAAAAAAGTTAGGGTGAAATGCATTTAATTCAGTTGCCTAGAAATTACAAAGAAGGACTGTAATGCATTTGTTTTTGTAATGGGTCACAGGCAGCAGCAGTGAGACCATGATTATTGTTTATAAGTCTGCTATTGATCCACAAATCAATTTGCTAGCATAGCTGCCTAGGGACAGAAGACTCAAAGATCAGCTAAATGCTGGAAAGGCCTCTTAAAAGCTATTTTAACAAACGTGTATTAAATCATCTTCCAACTCACCCGTCTTCCAGTGGAGAAATACACTACAAACCCTGAATATAAATACTTGCTGTAGGTCTTTTCATTTAATGCTTTAGAAATGTATCATCTCCATCTTCTGCAGTTACACGAAACCCACTCAGATGAAGCAGAACTTGTGAGGCTGGTGAAGCAGGGATAATGACAGGGAGATTCTTTTTCCTGTTTGGGGGTGGGGGGGCAATGGGATCAAAGATGTCCCAGAAAAGGTTCTTTCAGTGATAAACTATTTAACCTTTAAGGATAGCACATCTTAAGCATTGCTGTTGTATGAGACCCATTATTTGAGAAGAACTCCTTTAGTGCTAAGAAAAACAAGCACAATGAAATAATGCAGATCTGGTGTGGATATAGACTAATTAGGTTCTGTGTTCTGCTTGCAAGTATAATGAACGCCATACAAAAATGGAAAAAAAAAATCAAATAAGATGAAATTTGATTTAAGATAGCATTTAAAATATTTTTTTATGACAGGTTTACTGTTTATCTTAAAAGTTAGGCACAATGTGCATATGCTATATGGTGTGCAATTATTCTCCGAATTCAGGAAAAGAAGCCTTTTTAACTAGATTTCTGACATTCGCCTTGCTTTGCTATGCTAAGATGAATGTTTTGACAGACATATCTCAAACACACAATAATTTCATTATGACTGGATACCTGATAGCAAGCCTGTATCTGAGAAAGCTCAAAAAGTCATTGTCATGTATGTAACATCTGAATCATGGACTGGAATTTTTAGCTTTTTATACACCTTTCTCCCTTACTTATGAATGTTTCACTTTCAAGCAGTAACTGCTGCTTTAATTCACAAATGCCAGAATCCTTCAAGCATTCAGCTATAGGACACCAAAAACTTTGAATGTTTTAGTCATGTAAAGCAGAACTGAAAATACAAGGCAATACATCTCATCTAATAAATAAATTTCACATTGGGTAGTAAGGGTAGAATGTCTTAAACTAAGCATTTTTCTTCCTGCAAGTACCATTCTGATTTATTAAAGTACAGTCAAAGCAGTGTTAGTTTCTCAACAGAAAACACACTCCCCTTTTGTGCTGAAAGACCAGAAAGTCATGGGTTGTATTTCTGCTCCAGGTGATGTGACTCATTTTTAAATTTTTGATACTGCAGTGCAGCATTAGGGGTTTTGTACTCCAGAGTGTGCTGTCCTATGAATCAAATGTTAAACCAAGGTAAATGTGCTGGGGGTAGCTCAAGTGAATGTACAAGACTGTGATGTCCAGGCCAAATTTCGCTTAGCAATATAAATACCGCCTTGTATCTCTGCTGAAAAGAGGCCACTAATCTAGTGGGACTAAACTGGGCAACAGAGGAAGAATAAAAAAACGAAGTGTATGTACATAACTAAACAAATGCAATAACATAAACCATGTAAATGGTGTGGGTCATGGCTCTTGTATTGTTTTGCTTACTGTTTCTATAGTTATTATTTCATCACTTTTGTGTACTGTGACTTTCTATGCGACAACAGCGAGTTCAAAGTATAGGGTTCTGCATTCTCTTCTATTTGTCATTTGATGAAAAGGAGCAGAGTGCTGTTTGAGAGAAGTGCTCCTTTTGCCACAGTAGACATGAGAATGTAACAGATGGTTAATGGGTAGTTTGTAGTAAGCTGAAAGCTTAGACAAGCAAATGGATTTCATAGTATTTCATTTGATGATAAGTTAATTATGTCTTAATTAGGTATATATAGATCATGGAGTCATCTGTTACAACTTCCCAGATGTAATCATGTGCAGGCATTAGTGAATTGTACAATATTTATCTATCAGTACTGGAGTTAGACCAAGAGGGTAAAGTCTCAGAGCTGTAATGAAAGCACAAGTGTCCAAATATTGCACACGCTCCACACCCAGTATTATTTATTGCCGTTATAGCTTAAGAATTAGTTTTGTTTAATGCTCTAAATGTTCTTTATTTCTCACCCTTTGTATTTCATGGAACAACACATGTTAAGAAAAAGGGGACACTTCCAGAAGACTGCATAACTTTCACTTGTAAGGCAAGACCCATCTGTTTGTCTGTCCTTCTGCCGTTAAGTTTATAAGCTGATTACATGCTAACATTTCTAATGGCTTCTGTGGAAATAAATGAGGCTGTATAAGTACTGCAGTAATGATTAAATAAGTACTTAAACCAACTTCATGGCATGTAACTGTGACTCAAAATAACCAAGATCCGATTAAGAAAAAACACATCTTCAGGAATCATCCAGGTGGCTAGGGATTGAGAGGCATTCTTGCTGGCTTACCTATCTTTAAAGGATGGGAAGGAAAGTTATTTTCACTCAGGGACACAGTTTCCAGGGGAGCCCAGGGACTTTAGGGCAGCACAAAGAGCACAAGGAATCACTTGTTTGTTCATAGTTCATAGTTCATAGTTCATAGATCTAGTTCATAATTCATAGATTAGTACTAAGCTAACTGCCCTTGCGAGCCATTTTAAGCCTAGCCAGTTATCCCTTGTGAGACTCAAACTCTGCACCTTGTGTTAGTAAGACAAACACCTTAACTATTAGGCCAGGTATAGATAACACTGCACACTATCAAGGAGTAAGGCAATGAGTTGGACATAAAATAGTCCTTGGCAGCTGTCAGAATGTCACTCTGCTAGGTGGCTTCTTTTTCCCACATACTTCCCAGACACTAAGAAATTCACCCACTTAGCCAAATATTTCTCTCCAGTAACTGTAGTTTTATTGGCCATTTTGGGTCAATTCTAAACTCCTTGATCTGTCTCTCTTAAAACCAGGCTGCCTCATGGTTTTGGCGTCTTTTCAGGCTTGCTAGTTGTTGCTGAAGCACCTACCAAGGGGAGAAAATGCTGAGAGAAGAAAAGGAGCCACTTTTGTGATTTTAAGTATTTTCTTCTGACTTTTTGTTAAGTTTTACTGCTTTGCCGCCTACTTTTTGGCATTTTCTGGCTTGCTAAAGTTTATATCTGTAACAGTAACAGTACTTGGAACACATCTAGAGCCTGTTTACTGCATTTCCTGTGTTGCACTTAATTTAAAATTGTTTTTTTCTCTAATAACTGCATTTTACCTGATTTTGGCCTAGCACTCAAGTGTGGGGTCATTTATTGCACTGTTGTGATTATTTTGCTGCTTGTGTATCTCTGCTACTTTTAAACTACAACAAAAAGAAAAAAAAAATCTTGCTTTTTTCCCACTTTCTGAAAGTTAAGAAAGTTCAGTTACAGATTTGCTGTTCTGAACTGTTTGGAAGTTTCTAGAAGGCCAGTGCTTGCTTGGGCTAAAGGGAAGTCTCTGTGTTCACCAGTGGGAGTGGTTAACACTGAACAGCCTGCCTGTCCATGGAGGAGTGGTTACTACCTAGAAGCTGTAGTTTTATTGGCCATTTTGGGTCAGTTCTAAACTCCTCAATCTGTCTCTCTTAAAACCAGGCTGCCTCATGGTTTTGGCGTCTTTTCAGGCTTGCTAGTTGTTGCTGAAGCAGCTACCAAGGGGAGAAAATGCTGAGAGAAGAAAAGGAGCCACTTTTGTGATTTTAAGTATTTTCTTCTGACTTTTTGTTAAGTTTTACTGCTTTGCCGTCTACTTTTTGGCATTTTCCGGCTTGCAAAAGTTTATATCTGTAACAGTAACAGTACTTGGAACACATCTAGAGCCTGTTTACTGCATTTCCTGTGTTGCATTTAATTTAAAATCGTTTTTTCTCTAAAAACTGCATTTTACCTGATTTTGGCCTAGCACTCAAGTGTGGGGTCATTTATTGCACTGTTGTGATTATTTTGCTGCTTGTGTATCTCTGCTACCTTTAAACTACAACAAAAAGAAAAAAAAAATCTTGCTTTTTTCCCACTTTCTGAAAGTTAAAAAGTTCAGTTACAGATTTGCTGTTCTGAACTGTTTGGAAGTTTCTAGAAGGCCAGTGCTTGCTTGGGCTAAAGGGAAGTCTCTGTGTTCACCAGTGGGAGTGGTTAACACTGAACAGCCTGCCTGTCCCTGGAGGAGTGGTTACTACCTAGAAGCTGTAGTTTTATTGGCCATTTTGGGTCAATTCTAAACTCCTTGATCTCTCTCTCTTAAAACCCTACTACTCTCTTTTTGCGCGGTTTTGCGCACTGAGCAGAATCGGGCAGCGCCGCCTAAACAGGTTTAAACTATTCCAGGCTCCACAAAGTCTGCTCTTCACTTTTTCCCTTAGAACTGTTCAAACTCTCAAAGTAATCACTCTATTCTCTTTCTAAAGCCCTGTACTTGCTCAGCTCTTATAAGGAAACACTAACTAACTAAAGCACTACACCCTCCTTGACTTCTCATAAGTATTAGACTCCCGAATGGTCCTTCCTGATCAAGTGAAAAATCACTTCCCTTCCCTAATCTGATCAGTAAAAAAACAGTTCCCTATACTAATCTGGTATGTCCAAGGGTCAGTTTCAAGGTCACTCTCCAGTCCAGCTGGTGAATCTGGGAATTTTGAGGCAATGTTACAATTGCCTTATGTACACAGACAACCCTCTCCTCCTTCCAACAAACTCTAATACATGTGAGAGATGCAGTTACACAGCCAAACTGGAGGCATAGCTCTCTCAACCCAAGACTGGCACAGTCAGTCAGGAGGAAAAGGTAACCACCCACACCACAAATCCAGTCTCACACAGACCTATTGCATCTGCATACCCAACACATAAACACACAAAAACATACTTGGAGGCTCTAAATAAAAATCTGCCTAAACAGCAAAGACCTCCTAAGCAGATATCCAAGCAACAGCCACCCCTCAACAATACCCATGAATCACATATCTCACAAAATCAGTGTGCCTCACAGTCACAGCCCTTAAGGCCAAACAACACACCAAATACACTTGTTATAGAGGACTCTATTGTCCGGCACACTGACGTCCCGCTCACCAGACTGAACAAGGAGAAGGTCACTGTAAGCTGCCTGTCATGTGTCAGGATCTGCCACATAATGCAAGCACTCAGGTCACTCCAAAGCAAGTACAAGTATGACTCCGTCATTGTCCATGCTGGTGTGAATGACCAGAGACGTACCTCCCTGGACTACATGAAAAGAGACATAGAGGAGCTCTCTGACCATGTAGCCCAGGCTGGTATGACCCTGACCTTGAGTAGCATCTTGCCCTCACCAAGAATGATGCCACAGTATAAAGACAAAATGATCAGTTTCAACAATTGGCTAAAGTATTGGTGTCATTCAAAAGGGATCCAGTGTCTGTCAGCCTGGGATGACATGCTTGACAAGCCACGTTGCTACGCTGAGGACGGCTTGCACCTGTCACCCTTAGGCTTTTGTATACTGGCCAAGGCTCTTGCCACCCCCCATAGTGCCTTTTTTAGGCAAGGCTCAAAGGACAAACCCACCTCCATAGACAACCCAAGGATAAAAATACTAAAGGTAATGCTACTCAATGCCAGAAGTCTAAACCTCAAGATGCACGCACTCGAGGCTGTCCTCAGTATGGAGAAAATCGATGTCTGTGCAGTAACAGAAACCTGGTTCAAGGCTCCTGAGAGCACCCCAGCACTACCAGGTTATAACTCATACCATGCGTTTCGGCCCCAAAACTCGGACCGAAGCACAAAAGTAGGGGGAGTATCTGTATTCATCAGAGATACCTACACCTCCAGGTTAGTGGGTTAGTGGCACTGCACGAAGCATCGGAAACCATCCTTGTGCAACTAACAGCGGGCAAAACTGCCTTTCAGTTTGTAGCCTGCTACAGAACACTCTCCCTATTACAGGAACCCCACTTGGCATTCCTGAGAACACTGGAGAATATGAAGGTCTCTCCAAACACTATGTTATTGGGTGACTTCAACTACTCAAGCATTGACTGGGAAAACTACTCAAGCCCAAACACCCTCACCCAACGGTTCCTTGAATTTATAAACTCTAACGCAATGGAACAACTGTTCACCACTCCCACAAGAGGGAACAACATATTGGACCTAGTCATCACCAACATGGGGACTCTATGTTCCACACCAGAGGTAAACCCCTCATTGGTAAGATCAAACCATAAACAAATTTCCATGGACATCCATATCCCGTCCCCACCCCCAGCCAAGGAAATCACTGTAAAGAATTACTCAAAAGCCAACTTTGCACTTCTCAAGACTGAAGTGGAATCCTTCAAAGCCCCTGGGCCAGAGGATAATACAGCCCAATCCACAGAATCCTTTACAAATGCATTCTATGAGCACTTGAAGGAATGCATGGATCGTGCTATCCCAAATAAAACCAAGACTCACTCCTCCAAAAAACAGGAGGTCTGGTGGACCCCAGCCATAAATAAGCTATAGAACAGAAGGAGGAAGCTACTACATGACAGAGCAAAATCCCAAAAAGGGAAGACATCTCTGATCAGTATTAGCAAGAAACCTTGATCCCTCATAAAATCATCAAAGGCCAGTTTTGAAAGAAAAATTGCCCTAGACACTAAAGATAATCACAAGGCCTTCTTTAGTTATGTCAGGAACATGGGCAGAAACTCCCAGATATGCTCTGAATTGTTGCATAACGGTACAAAATATACCGAACCTACAGACATAGCCAACATCCTGGCAGAAAGATTCAGTGCAAACCCCCCGTCCCCAAAGGAGCAAATGGCTATACCAACTGAATGTAACCTCCGTGACATCACAGATGCACAGGTGAAAGCTGCCCTCTCCAAAGCAAATAACACAGCATCTATGGGACTGGACGGTGTCCCAGGCTGTGTCTTACACGAGCTCCAAGAAGAACTGAACCCTCACATTAAGTCACTGTTCAAACTTAGCCTTACTACAGGATATGTACCCAAAGAATGGCGTACAGCTACAGTGGTCCCACTCCACAAAGGTGGTGCCACAACGGAGGCCGGAAACTATCACCCCATAAGCCTGACTAGTCGGGTCTGTAAAGCTATGGAGCGTATTATCATGGAACTCATAAACAAAGACATTGGGAGCCTCCAGACACTGGACCCTACCCAATTCAGCTTTGTTAAGGGCAGATCTTGCCTCTTAAACCTAGTTGATTTCTTTGAAACAGTTACCAAAGCCATAGATGAGGGCAAGGTAGTCCACAGAGCCTACCTGGACCTCGCAAAAGCCTTCGACACAATACCCCACTCGGGCATCATAAATAAGCTTACCAGCTTAAATATCAACCCCTATATCACAAGATGGGTTGCAAACTGGCTCAGAGATAGAACCCACATGGTCAGAATCACAGGTGCCATGTCCGAATCCAAACCAGTTACAAGTGGCATCCCACAGGGCTCAGTTTTGGGACCTCTCTTGTTCAGTATATACTTCTCTGAGGTTCAGGCTAACGGGGGGGGGGGGTTGGATTATGGCTGACAAAGTTTGCAGATGACTGCAAACTGGGGGCCATAATTGAATCTCCAGCTGACACAAGCATCCTCCAAAAGGGTCTCACAGAGACGGATGCTTGGTGCCAGAGCCACGGCCTCAAGCTAAATGCTAAAAAGTGCATAGTCGTCCCCTTTGGGAAAAACAAGGTGCCCAGAAATTACCACATAGGTGGTAATCCATTAAGTACGGAAGAAATAATTTGAGATTTGAGGACCAATGTAGATAGTAATCTCTCCTTTGATAATCACATTGCCAAAGTGGTTAGAAAGACCTTCTATATAGCCCACCTTATCACGAAAGGGTTCGCATCTAGATCAAGAGAGGTCATTGTGCCCCTCTACTCATCACTCATCAGGCCCATAATTGAATACAATGCCCCTTTTGGGATGTACCTTACCTGACACCTGCAGCAACTGGAGAGACCCCAAAAGTACCTCACCAAGAGGATCATGGGCTACAAACAGATGTCCTATGCAGCTCGACTAAAGAAACTCCAGCTCTACTCAGTTGCTTACTGCCTGCTCAGAGGTGATCTATGTCTGACATACAAAGCCATGTCAAACCCAGAATTAATGGACATGCTCCACCTCAAAAAATCCAAGTCCCTTAAAGCTACATGCTCCAGGGACCTAAACCTCAGCACAAAAATAAATAGGACATGCTGGAGGGACAGATTCATTTCCCAGAGGCTCCCCTCACTCTGGAATAGAATCCCAATTCATGTTAAACATAGCCCCTCGCTGACCCTCTTCAAGCGAAATTTGGACGCGTGGATGGGAATCGCAAGTTCACCCCTGGGATCTCTCCTGTGTCCCTGCTAGACAGAGGCACAGTAAACTAATCTTAAAAGGGTACCTTCTGTGACCTACTTTACAGAGGCACAGTAGGCTAATCTAATAGGGAGGCGGAAGCCAAATACACTCTGGCTAGGCTTATAAATGCCCTAGGGCAGATAGCCTAGTATGTACCTATGAACCTATGAACTGGAGAGTGCCCAATTTTGTGCTCAAAATGTGTGTAAGAAATAAAGCCTAGTTTCATTAGTATTCTACAAAAGAGTTTTCGTTAGTATCAGTACCTTTACAACTGCCAGTTTTATAATTCTGCAATGAGATGGCAATGTCTTAGTAAACTTATGCTATTTTTTACAACATTGGTAGAAAAAAAGTACATCTCTTTACTTAAGTCAGTTTTTAGGAAGCAAATACTTAATTGCAAAAGACTGTTTTACAGGAGCAGGAGAGTGGTTTCTTTTGCTGAACTATTAAAAAATAAATAAAATGTACTTGAGATATTTCTGTGGTGGGTGTATGGTTGTTGATTGCTTCATGTTTTCCTGTCACATCTAACTGAATTTACAGAGAAGCATGTTAAGCACTAATTATACTATAGTTGTCTGCAGATAAGATAAATCAGTTGTGTATTTCTCTAAGTATGTACCATGCTAGTGTGGCCTTCTGACATAAAGGGACGAAGTCCTGACTATATATCAAGTCACCCAAGTTAAATTATTTTTTCGTATTCAGGAAAGGCCAGAAAGACAAATTTGGAATGAGTAGTTAATGCTGACTCACCCATACATCTTGGGGAGAGGAAGACAGCCATACCCACTGCTTTGCTGTTTCAGTTGGTAAGCTGGACACTGCAGAGTGCAGTATAGAATAGGAGTGAGGTAGCTGTTTGCTGCACCTAAGCTGGACATTTATAAGTGTGGAGATGTGTGCTCCTCCTAAACAGCATTGTTTCACAGCCATTGGTCACCATGGGAAGTTGGTTTAGGCTAGATCACCATAAAAGACTGCCTGATGCAGATTCCCAGCTCAAACCTACTATGGAACAAGTGGGCCTACATGATACAAATGGACCTACATGATGTTGCTCCAGTCATGGAATGCATGGGATGAAGGGATCCCACCATGATATGGAACAAATGAGCCAGATCTCACTCCAGAGAAATGAATGGTTCACATAGACATTAAGAATGGGGCTTAAAGGTGGACACAGTGAGGTAAAAAGAATGCCTGTGGCAAGCTTTGGGGAATAAAATATATGCATAAAGTGCTGAATATTTGCAAAAAGTTAGTTAAAAGTAATGCATCTTCCTGATTTGTTTTATGATATCTGATTGTACAGTTCTGCACTGGAGATCAAATGTGTGAAAAAAGAATTTTTAAAAATATATTTCCGCATCCAAACCAAAGAGTAAAATGGTTACACAGACAAATCACTAGTAAAAACAGCAAGAAAGATTCTCCAAACAAGACTTCATTTTGTTAACTCTTTGTCCATGTTATGTTTGGGCATCAGGCTTGTCTTTAAGCTCTGTGTTTCTAAAGTATATCCAAATAATCCACTTATACTGGATTGCCAAACTCAGAAGAAGGGCCAAATATGGTATGTCTACAGCTGGTGGGGTCTGGTATTATCAGCCTGAATCCATCAGTAAATATCTAAAAAGCGGATATAACAGAAACATTGGTATTCCTCTAAGGAGTTATTTACATATGTTTCATGGTCTCCACTATGGAAGGTTTTTATATTTGTATTTATATACACACACATCCATGATAAATAGCTAAGATTAATCAGTTTCCTTAAGTAATTAACCACAAAGCTAATTATCAGTGAAGGATGAGTGCCACCTGAAGTTCAGAACTTAACATTTTGTTAGATGATAATGCAATAATTAACAAACAGGTTAACTTTACAGCTAAAATATATTTTGTAATATGTATCATCACTTCAAAACTTAAGTAAAATCTAATATACAAGTTATAGGTCTCATGCTTATAGAGCAGAAGATAGACCTCACCAAACCAAATTAGTCTTTGTTCTGCACTCTTGCCGAGTTTATTTTATAAATTAAAACAATAAATAAATATATATATATATATATATATATATATATATATATATATATATATATTATTCATTTAGTTTTTTTCCAGTTTCTGTATTACAGGTTGAAAATAACTAACTAGCTAATAACTTACTAAAAAGTATCTATGCATGTATGGCTAACCAGAAGGAGCAGTGCTTGAGTAGCATGCAGATAGAAATGGAATATCTGTTTCTGTAATACATGTGCAACAACTAGACATCTGTTTGACCTTTGACAGGAAATTTCTGGGTGCATTTAAAGAACATGGCTTTAAACTAAATTGAGAAAAACATTCAGAAAACAAGCAATTAATAAAATTCATCTGGCAGTGGTGTAGTTAAAGAAATTACATTCATCAGTGAGGTGTTATGACTTGCATTGATATTCTAAAGTCAGATGAGTATATATGTTCTCAGTATCATTTTGGTTTTGAAGTGAAGATGAACCTGTTTATTTTGTTTTATTTGGCATTTGTTTACCAGGATAATTTGACTGGGATAATATCCCATTTTCAGCTGTGCTTTGGGAAGAAAATCACCACATTGACATAATGTGGTTACAGTTAAATAAAGGTGCCACAAAGCCTAAACAGAAGAATGACATACTAACTAAGTCAAAATTCTGTTTCAGGTCATATGATATGAATCTATCCCTACATAATACAAATATTTGGACAGGTCTAACAAGTTGTAAAGGAACATTGTCAATAGAGTATTCACAAGTTGTAGTTCATAGAGATGACATTAAACACACCGAGTATACTCTTTGGAACAAAGTTGACTAGATAATATTGCCTGGGGGCAAGGTCTAAGAAATACTTTTAACTATTTTCTCCTGTCTCAAGACAGTCAAAGTATGCTGGTGGTGGAAGGAAGTGTGAAGAAAATGAAAACACTGTCATCTGTGTCAGCATGTCTGGCAGAAAATTTGTGTATATTCCGGATTAACTTGTATGGTATGCCATCATGTCTACTTGTGAAAATGCAAATAAGTTTTAAAATGTTGAGTAGTTCCTTGTTTATAAAGAATGTTTAGTGAATCTGTCAGTGTTTTGATGCATTTCTTGAATGGGCATGTTTGAGAGGGACATTCTAAAGTACTGTGAAGAATCAGTTGAACAGTGGATGATGTCATTAGAATATTGCTGGTTGCTAGGTAATTATAGAGGATGCTTACACCTGTTTGGTACTCCAGGTCCCCTCCAAGGCTTGGCTGTTCTGGTCATAGCTATCATTTATTTTCATATTTAATTTTCATAATTGGACACCTCTTTAGAAGGGCATGAAGACACACTGATTGGTGGCAGCATTATTATATTATTTTGAGAAAGGGATACAGTTGGAAATCTGTGTAATGCTTTCCCAGAAGGGTTTGGATATGTGAGATTTAAATTTACTTTGAGTGCAAGTGTACCAGAGGTCTTAAACTTAGACACTTTGCTCTGAAGTGTGTAATAAGGAGTTACATTTGGGATGGACAGAGGTATATAGTCCAGTCCCAGGAAAACAGAGCATGTTTCAGTTGTGCTCTTAAGGGAAAATTGTGAAATGTTACTTCTGTTTAAGTGACAGTCTCATATTTGGGTCATTGATGATTGAAGCTCCTTAGTTACTGACACAGGATAGTAAGGGATGTCATTTAATTTTTGGCAGTCTGGTAGGATATAGCCAGATGTCACATTTATTGCTGGCAGTCTTGTGGTATATAGCCAGATGTCACATTTATTGGTGGCAGTGGTGTGGGATTTTTAATTGGATTCTAGTAGCCTGTGGGTAGTTGTCATTAAGATGTGCACTCTTGACAGCCAGAAGGTAATCATTCAGAGTTTCAGTTCACCGCAGTTTTATTTATTTTTTAGTTAGCCATGGATAGCAGGCAATGATGTCAGCAGAAGATTTTAGCAAGCTAACAAAGATCCATTTGGCTAAGAAGTGTGAAGCTAGAGAATTGGTGCATGCCAGCCTGACCAAGGAAGCAATGATTTCAGCCTTGGTTGCAGCCACAGCTCAGACCAGCCATTTGGAGGATATCCAGTTTGGTATTAGTTATGTGCAGCCTGCCAAGATGGGACAGTCCACGTTTTCTTCAGAGAACCTGAGAATCCATCTGGATTTAAGGAGATTGGAACTAGAGGCTGAAGAAAAGTGGTACCAATATGAACTGGAAGCCCAACAACTCAAGACTGAAGAGAGATTGCGCCTGGAGAACAAACTTCTTAAACTGGAATCAGCAGAAAGACTGAGGCATTTAGAATCAGAGGACAATGAAAGACAGTGCCAGCATGCAATGGAATTTCAAACCCTTTGAAAGGATCATGGAGATAATGGGAAAGGGAATAATCAGACCCCAGAAGCCATACAGGTCAGTAAACATTTTCCTCAGTACAGGGATGGATATGACTTTGATAGTTTTATTCATATCTTTGAGACAGTATGTAGACAATATTATGTTGACCATGAGCTCTGGGTTTGTCTCCTGATTCCCTTACTCCACGGTGACACTGAAGCTGTTCTGGCTGTAGCAAAGTTAAATGATGTAGATTGTTTGAATTATGATAAAATGAAATATTGCTTGCTTGACTGTTTTAAACTAACACCTGAAGCTTGTAGAAAAAAGTTTCATGAACACAGATGCAAGTTAGATGAAGGTGTGCATGATTGTATTGCTGACTTAAATACTTACTTTCAGAGATGGGTGCATAAGTGTCAGGTCACCACATTTGAGTGACTGGCAGACCTTTTGGTGAGAGAACAAGCCCTCCATACTTTGCCGAATGACACGCGAGTCTAGTTAGCAGACTGTTGGGGTGAAAAGGGGATCTCTGCTTGGCAAGCAGAGCACCACTAGATAGGAAAGGGATATCCAGTGCTGTACACAGCATAAGGTAACCCATGGGGGACAGTCTAAATCATTCCAACAGAGTACACCAGTAATGGGGGAAACTACTAATCCAAGGACATGGCTAGGGATTAGATGTTTCAAGTGTAACCAGGGGGGACACATAGTCAAATGTCCATTGAGGCAAGGTGAGAGAAGCCAGTAAGTGGTGATGAGAAATTGCAGTGGTAAGTTGTTTAGAAACAACTGGAGTGCCAAGTTATCACAAAATTTATATCCTGTCTTAGTAGATGGTAAACAGGTAACTGCTAAGAGAGACACAGCTTCTGATATAACCATTGTGAGGCCTGCATTGGTTAAAAAAGAGCAGTACTTGCTTGGGAAGTCCACTCTAGTTACAGCATTGGGGCAGACCCTGTTCAAAATACCCTTGGCTAGGGTTCATCTTGACTGGGATGGTGGAAGAGGAAGCAAACAAGTAGGTATGTTTGGGGATATTTCTGCAGATGCCCTGATAGGAAATGACTTTGATGATGCAGTACCTTGTGTACATGCAGTGACATGAAGTCAAGCTTGGAGAAAGGCATGTAGGCCCAGTAGTCTGGGAGAGAACCAGAAAGATCTCATACCTGAAGCTGGGACTGATGTGGTGGCTGTTTCAGAGAAGGTGCTATCTGGTACCAGTAAGCCTGAATGTGAGCCATAGCTGCTTGTGGGTACTGATGTTCCCTTGGACATGGTACCTGTGAGGATGGAGGTGAGTGGTGGTACCCAGATTGATAGCGAGGAGCAGCTGTCAGAAGATACTAGGCTTCCTGTGGAAGGGGAGCTTGTGTTTGATAATATTCCTGAAGCTGTACTGATAGGGAATGACTTTGATGATGCAGTGACACATAATCAGGCTGGGAGACAGGCATGTAGGTCCGGGAGTCTAGGAGAGAACCAGACACATCTCACGCCTGACGCTGGGACTAGTGCGGTGGCCGTTTCAGAGAAGGAGCTATCCTGTAGCAGTAAGTCTGAAAGTGACCACAGCTGCTGGGAGGTACTGATGTTCCTTTGGTCACAGTAACTGCATGGATGAAGGGGATTGATGATACCCACACTGACAGTGCAGTACAGTTGTTGGAAGATACTAGGCTTCCTGCAGAAGGTGAGCTTAGGAGGGTCGCAGATGTACAGTTGAGACAGGCTCAAATTAAAGCTTAAGGGAGATGGCTAAGGAAACACCTGAGGCTCAAGGAAGATGGGAGTATGTATACGGGAACAAAGGTTTGTTGTATAAAATGTGGACTCCTAAGGGAGGGCTGGAAGGTGAGGTAGTATGGCAGTTGGTAGAGCCTAGAGCCTACCATCTGCCACTTCTAGTTATAGTCCCTAATATTCCATGGGAAGGGGATATTAAGGCAGAGAAGGAATGCTTGTTGTACAGAAAGTGGACTTCTAAGGGAGGGCTGGAAGGTGAAGTAGGGTAGCAGTTGGTAGTGCCTAGACCCTACTATCTGCCAATTCTAGCTAAAGTCCCTAATATTCTTTTTGCAGGTGATATTAATGTAGGAAAGGTGGCAATTGCTTTGATAGAAATTTCAGCAGAGTAGGTTTTCCATGAGAAATACTGACCGACCAAGGTGCCAACTTCATGTCAGACCTGCTGACTTGTCTGTGGAAGTGTTGTGGGGTGAAACATTTAAAGACCACCCCCTACCATCCCCAGACTAATGGTCTTGTGGAGAGGTTAAACTCTACATTATAGACTATGCTACAGGCATTTGCAGTCCAACATGTGAGGGAGGTCTTGGATAGATTAAGTAGGGCAGGATTAACCATTTAACCCAGTAATTGTCAAATGGGTATGGTAGAGGTCACTTACTTAGGACACAGAGTGGGAAGTGGTAAAATTAGGCCAGAACTTGTCAAGGTGGAAAATATTCAAGAGTGGCCACTTCCTGTTACTAAAAAACAAGTGATAGCATTTTAGGGTCAGTGGGTACTATAGGAAACATGTGCCCACTTACAGTACCATAGCTGCACCCCTTATGGACCTAACTAGGAAGAATGAACTGGACAACGTAGTGTGGACCACAGATTGTGAACAGGCATTCCAAAAACTAAGAGAGATTTTGGGAGGACTCCCAGTGTTAGCCAGGCCAGATTACAATAAAGAATTTATTGTACAGGTAGATGCTTCAAATTATGGGGTGTGGGCTGTGCTCAGCCAAGTTTCCTCAGAAGGAGAAAAACCTTGCAGTGGGGTTTTTAATGCCAATGCAAATGGATTGCCCATAAGAGGAGTTGGTTGATATTCCCAGACAGACCAATTTTTCTCAAATGTCGGTGTTCAGGGGTCACTTAAAATCATGCTTGAGGCATGGGGGAGGAATGTGAAAAAAATGAAAACACTGTCATCTGTGTTAGCATGTCTGACAGGAGATTTGTGTATATTCTGGGTTAACTTGTATGGTATGCCATCATGTCTACTTGTGAAAATTTAAATAAGTTTTAAAATGTTGCGTATTTCCCTGTTTATACAGAATGTTTACAGAATCTGTCAGGGTTTTGATGCATTTCTTAATTGCGCATGTTTGACAGGGACATTCTAAAGTACTGTGGAGAATCAGCTGAACAGTGAGTGATGTCATTAGAATGTTCCTGGTTGCTAAGTGAACAGCTGACTGATAGGAAAATAACTTTTTCAAACAGCTAACTATTTTTTTTAAATAAGACAGTTGAAACTGCAATTTATCAAGTGCGGAGCAGTTTTGTGAACTACTGTGCAGTCAGTGGACATCCATGAAAGAAAACTCACCAGAAACTTAAGCCTGCCTTTTGCCTTGCTGTTATGAGTTAGATTAGATTAATGACAGTATTCTTTAGTTAGATTAGAAAAGCTAAGTTATTAAGATAGAGTTTTTTCTAGAATAAATGACTCCTATCCTACAGTTTAATTTTACATTTCTGGTGATTGAAATCTGGTGTTTATTGAAAGTTATACATTTACATTTTTGTAATCATTTTACTTATTATTAAATGGTTTTCATTACCTTACATTGTGGCTGGAAACCAGTATTTTTCTTTAAAGATTAGTGTGTGCTTATACCTGTTTGATACTCCCCAGCACCCCTCAAAGGCCTGGCTGTTCTGGCCATAGCTATCATTTATTTTGATATTTAATTTTCATATGTGGACACCCCTTTAGAAGGGCATGAAAACCCTTGAATGGTGACAGCATTACCATATTATTTTGAGGAAGGGACATAGCTGGAAACTGTGTAAGGCTTTCCCAGAAGTGTTTTGATGTATTAGATTTAAATTTACTTTGAGTGTGTGTGTATCAGAGGTCTTAAATTGGGACACTTTGCTCTGAAGTGTGTAATAAAGAGTTACATTTTGGGTGGACAGCAGTATATACTCCAGTTCCAGGAAAATAGAGCATATTTTGGTTGTGCTATTAGGGGAAAATTGTGAAATTTTACTTCTGTTTAAGTGACAGTCTCATATTGAGGTCAGTAGTGAGGATTGGAGCTCCTTAGATACTCACCCAGGATAGTAAGGGGTGTCATTTACTTGTTGGCAGTCCGGTGGGATATAGCCGGACGTCACATTTATTGGTGCATTTTGGTGGGATATAGCCGGACATCACAGGAGTGATGGACTAGTTCAGCCTGGGGTAGTGCAGGAGCACAGACCACCTTTATTTAGGTAGTTTTTTAGTAGTAGTTTGAAGACCGTGAGGTTAGAGAGAGCTCTAATTTGTAAAGTGATATAATTCCATTAATTTAGTGACAGAGGATGAGTAGAGAGTTTGGCCAGAGAATTTGTGGGGGAGAAAATGTTGTTCATTAAACTGAAGTAGTCTGGTATAGTGATAGGAGTGGAGAATAGGAGTAAAAGCAGGACAGTCATCGACTTTGTGAATAATGTTGCATGTGGAGATGAGTTGTATGTAATCTGAGTATTGAGGCAGTTCGAACCAATTCAAAGCCTTAAGGGCACTTAAGAAAACAAATTTAAGGTTTGTTGAAAAAACTAAAATATATACAGTAGTTATGCACTGAGGGGCCAGTCTAAAATAAGATGTCTTACAAATTATAGGTTAATTAGGGATATGGTGGCTAGTGCTTAGTACAAAAAATGTAAAGATACATCAGCATCAAGTCTCCAGGAAAATATTATTGATGGGCATTATAGTGGGAAATATGAAAGTAAGGTTAATGATTGTAATCACTACAATGGTGGATTGTGTCATATTGTGAAAGTACACTAAGAAGTGCCAAGCAGATGGCTACAGTGTGTCCTCTGATACTACGCTTGAGAACTGCTTATATTATCTTTTTATCACATTCAGCACAGATAGTACCACATCTAGAAATCATTGCTCAATACTGCCAAATAAGAGTTTTAAAATGAAAATAGGTTGACAATGATTTCGCTGGGGCAAGTAAACTGAATATGAAGAGAATGTCTTGTCTAGAATAAGAGGAACGACAGAGGGTGCTTAATGTGTCTGGTTAGTAGGAGACAAGGGAAAGTAGAGATCAGATAGCATTTGAGCCTTCAGTCAGAAAATGGGTATTATGAAATTGAAGAAGCAGCAAAGAGATGGAGTAACAAACACATATGTGGGCTACAAGGTTTCAGCTTGAGTACTGGAGGCAATGGAATCGATTGTAAGTCAAATATCTCTGTGAATACAGGCAGCTTCTGAATGGTTCATCTCCCAGGCCCCTGCTTGCACTTATCAAAGGTATCAGAACTTGTCAGTGACTTGGGATGCATGTCTCAGCTTAAAAAATGCTCCTGTGGTCATTAGCCTAGAAAATACCAGTGAGCCTATTTGAATGTTTATTGTTCACAAAGTAGTTTGATCTTATTAAATCATATGTTCGTGCTGGAGACTGCAGTGGGAGAAGCTTCCTATTAGGATATGTGTTGAATGCAACAAAGGAATCCCTTACCATTGATAAAAACAGGGTGCATAGTGCCAAACCACTAAGTGATTAGTGTTCTAGCTTGAAAAATTAGACCCACTGCAGCAGTGTGTGAATAGAAGTTGTATCGATGCTGTCTGCAGAAGTGAGGTGTACATGGTACAGTGGGTCTCCATCTATAAATGACTTCTAAGGTTACTTATTGCTCCTTTATTCATGGCTTGTTGATTTTTTCCATCCCTTAAGCCTACCTGATAGATATGTAATCTTGTAGCCCAGTTTTCTCCTACTTTCATAAATTTTCAGAATAGACATATCTATGTATAAGTTACAGAAACCTATATATGTAACTTTGCAAACATTCCAGTCTTCATATCAGCATTGTTTTGAAACTGAGTGTTTCTTCATATTGATGCACACTGGTATCCATTGCTAATGGGTTTAAGGTCTACTTAGGATCCATACATTGAGACATCTCTGTTGTAAGTCTCAAACACTTTTCACTTACATTCTGCTTCCGTCAGTATTGTTTGAGTTTAACCTCTCTGGTTACCTTTATCCTTCAGTTGTTCATTTTCTGTTTTCTAATTTAATCCCCTCTAGAACCTCAACATCCAATGAACTTGCTAAAGAAACTAATCCAGGATTGGGCACAAGCCCATCACAGGACACATCCACATGTGCACACATAAATACATTTGAGGATCTCCATTCACTCACAGCACATCACTTGGATAGAGATGGTAACCATATCACATGCTCCAAATCCAAACTGACATGGAGAGAACATGCATGCTCATCAATTTAGTGAAAGCATAAGTCCAACTTTGTGGTCTTAGGTTATTATTGAACTAGATAATATAGTTGTTCTTGAAACAAATAAGTCTAACCTCTAACAATCACCATACTGGAATCTAATTCAGCAGTCGAAACAGTCAAAACATCATTCCTCTAGCTCAGCACATTCCAAGTGTTTGAACCAAAAACAATGATTGCCAGACTAACACATTTTTTGCATTGTGTTCAGTATGTCATACATCTCATGCTTTATGTTAGTTGTACGACAAAAAAGTGAATTAGTGCACATTATTTCATACATCTCATGCTTTGTTAGTTGTATGACAAAAAAGTGAATTAGTGTACATTATTTCATACATCTCATGCTTTGTTAGTTGTATGACAAAAAAGTGAAATTAGTGCACAGTATTTCGTACATCTCATGCTTTGTGTTAGTTGTAAGACAAAAAAGTGAATTAGTGCGCAGTATTTCATACATCTCATGCTTTATGTTAGTTGTAAGACAAAAAAGTGAATTAGTGCATAGTATTTCATACATCTCATGCTTTATGTTAGTTGTATGACAAAAAAGTGAATTAGTGTACATTATTTCATATTTCTCATGCTTTGTTAGTTGTATAACAAAAAAGTGAATTAGTGCACAGTATTTCATACATCTCATGCTTTATGTTAGTTATAAGACAAAAAAGTGAATTAGTGCAAATTATTTCATACATCTCATGCTTTATGTTAGTTGCAAGACAAAAAAGTGAATTAGTGCACAGTATTTCATACATCTCATGCTTTATGTTAGTTGTACGACAAAAAAGTGAATTAGTGCACAGTATTTCATACATCTCATGCTTTATGTTAGTTGTACGACAAAAAAGTGAATTAGTGCACAGATGTATTAATGGCAAGAATTTAAATAGTATTTATTTTGGAAAAGTTTATTTCAATGATTTTGTCTAAAGGTAGCTTGACAGAACAATTTAGACTGCAAGTTTATTTATTTATCTGTATTTGTTTGCTCATGTGTGTGTGTGTATATGCGTGTGTGAAGGTGCTTGCATGCACGTATGAACCGCTTTGATTTTACTAAATCTTATGCTCTTACCATGGCAGCAACAGAAAAAGCTTTCCTTTGGTTTACAGACATACTACAACAGTGGTGGACTATGCCATTCTTAAGTGTCCACAGCACTAGGACATGTAGCATCAAAATTTTAACTGAATAGGTGGACTAGACTGGAAACTTGCCTGTTACAAAACTATTACATTTGTGTGAATATATTCCATTTGTCTGATATTCTTTCATTTGTGTGGAACATATCAACACAATCATTCATGACATCTTTGATATAAAGGTACGTTAGGGGGAAAGGTGATTGGATGTTGCACAAAACCTAAACACTGCATCAAGTCTCAGACATTCCTGATGTAAGACTGAGTTCCTTTATAACTGTATATAGCAGGCCTGTTTTAGTGCTTATACATATATTTGCAGTAGTACACACATCATTCAATAGTGCTTATATGTATATTTGCAGTAGTACACACACCATTCTTTAGTGCTTATATTTGCAGTAGTACACACACCATTCATTAGTGCTTATATGTATATTTGCAGTAGTACACACACCATTCATTAGTGCTTATACAGCAAACTCTCA